>NW_006399801.1:2407680-2409455 GCF_000299155.1 Elephantulus edwardii | reverse complement strand
CCTTCTTCCTAGTCTGTCTTAATCTGAATGTTCAGATTTAGAGGAGTATCTGACAGACAAGCAATTTGAGGAGCAGAGAAAGATAAATCCCTTATTGTGGAGTTAAGCATTAGTTACAGTGTTGACCCCACCCTTAGACTAGTGACTTAATCCACTTACTTCCCAGCTCCACCCTCCACCAGGATAACCCTTCACAACTGCCAAGTTCCTTTAGAAAATATCTTCCATTTTCCAACCCATGATCTGACAGCTCGTTCTTAAGCTTTCTTGGCTTCTGTGATTCCAAACACGTCGACTGCTGACATTTTTTTCCTTTTGACCAGTGTCTCTTAAGTTTAGTTTTACTGTCTCCAAGGGAAGGTGACGTTTCCTGTAGAACTCCTGTGTAGATTATGTTTTCCTTTTTGTGTACCTGAAAGTTGCCTCTTCGCTATTATCTGAGGTGACTTCCCACAGTGCGCAGCTTCCAGGCTTCCCTTCCACCCAGGAGCACGTTCCCCTGTCCCCAAGGGCCTCTTCCCGCTGTTTTTTTCTGTGTACCTTTGAAAGATGCCTATTCGTTACTGTCTGAGGTGACGACCCTAAAGACTCAGCAAGAAAACTATTGGACATAGTTGACCAATTCAGCAAAGTAGCAGGATACAAGATCAATGTACAAAAATCAGTTGGATTTCTCTACAGTGACAAAGAGAATACAGAGCTGGAGCTAAAAAAACAATGCCCTTCACAATAGCTAATCACAAGATAAAATATTTGGGAGTAAATATGATTAGAAACACAAAGGATCTATTCAAAGAAAATTACAAAACATTACTACAAGAAACAAAAAGAGACCTAGAGAATTAGAAGAATATCCCTTGCTCATGGATAGGAAGGCTCAATGTTGTCAAAGTGGCAATACTACCAAAGGCAATTTATACTTTTAATGCAATCCCAATACAAATACCAATCCCATTCTTCAACGAGATGGAAAAGGCAATCTTCAGTTTCATTTGGAATAGAAAGAAGCACCGAATAAGCAAAGCAGTCCTTAAAAATAGAAGAAAAGGTAGGAGGCATCTCACTTCCTGATTTAAAATCCTACTACACTGCCGTGGTAGTTAAGACAGCATGGTACTGGTACAATGACAGACACATAGACCAATGGAATAGAATTGAGAACCCAGAAATAAGCTCATCTATTTATGGTCAACTGATTTTTGACAAGGAGATGAAATCAGTTAGGTGGGGAAATGACAGCCTTTTTAATAAATGGTGTTGGCAAAATTGGAAAATTATCTGCAGAAAAATTAAACAAGATCCACACCTCACTTTATATACAAAAAACCAACTGAAGGTGGATCATGGACCTAGGATTAAAACCAAGGACTATAAACTTCATTCAAGAAAAACGTTGAAGAATTTTAGTAGTCCTAATCCACAACATAAAGAGTCTTCCAAGTATACTGAAAAATTTACAACCAAGAGTAGATAAAATAGATGAATGGGACATTCTAAGAATAAAACCACTATGCACATCCAAAAACTTCTCCAACAGGGTAAAAAGGGAAACCACAGACTGGGAAAAATGTGTTTGGTAATGACATGTCAGACACGGGAATTATATCTAGAATTTATCAAATACTTGAGCACCACAACAAGATAAAGGTAAATAATCCAATAGGAAAATGGGCACAGGATACGAACAGACACTTCACCAAGGAAGATATTCAGATGGCCAACAAGCACATGAAGAAATGATCAAAATCCCTAGCCCTGAGAGAGATGCAAATCAA
>NW_006399801.1:2377473-2406847 GCF_000299155.1 Elephantulus edwardii | reverse complement strand
GGGGGAAAAAGTGCAACAATGGATGCATAGAATTCCAAAATCTCTGTAGATGATCATTGAAATTAATAATAATAATTTTTTAAAACTTAAATTAAAAAACACAAAAACTGTGAGACAATAAAGCTCTGATCTTTTAAGTAAAAAAAAAAAAAGAAGAAGAAGTTCACAATATCTGTAAAAAAACCCGTTATCCTCCAGTCACAAGACTCTCCT
Source organism: Elephantulus edwardii (assembly GCF_000299155.1). Classification (NCBI taxonomy): domain Eukaryota; kingdom Metazoa; phylum Chordata; class Mammalia; order Macroscelidea; family Macroscelididae; genus Elephantulus; species Elephantulus edwardii. The sequence goes on along the minus strand of NW_006399801.1, from coordinate 2,406,634 downwards.
TTCTGGTGACTCTGCAAAATACCGGTGACATAGCTTCCAGTATCACAGCAATACTCATGCCACTGTGGTACTGCAAATAAGCAGATGGTTGGAGTTTCCCGACTAAAATACACTTAGGGGAAAGATAAGGTAGAAAGATCTGCTCCACTAAGTTTTCAATATTTTAAGGTTTTGGAAGTCAGTTTCTCATTCTTTCTTCCAAGGTGACTCTGGGTGTCTCCTGAAGTGTCTGCTGTGAACCCAAGCACACTCACTGCTTGAACCACACAGTGACTCTCAGAGGTAGTACATTCAGCTTTCAGATATAGTGCCTGGATAATTTTGATGAGGTTATCTGTGAATGGTGTTTATAAGAGCAACCTGTTGTCAGATTATTAGCCTTTTCTTCCTGTACCATTCCACTTGTATGAAGTCCTTGTATGATAGGAGTGCAATTACTTCCACAAGTACTTCCTCAGACCTTCCTGTATGCATCATTGCAAGCTCACTGGGTGCATTGTTTTTAGCTGCCTTCAAGTCAGCTCCAAGTCATGGTAGCCCTAAGGACAATAGCATCTGACCTAAAGAGTTTTTTGGCTGATTTTTTTTAAAGTAAATTCTTGGACTTTTCTTTCTAGTGCTCTTAAGTCTGGAAGCTCTGATGACACCTATTGAGCGCCATAGCAACTCACAAACCTAAGAGAACAACAGTAACGGAGTATGCTGCACATCAACCTGGAATTGAGCCAAGGTCTCCCATATGGAAGGTGCGAATGTTACCACTGTGACACCACTACTTCTGCTTGACCTGAGTTTAACTCAGTGCTTTATAGGGTACAGGGCTGTTTTTCCTTTGGAGTGCTTTTTTGGTTTTTCTCTCCTTTCTTTGGAAGTGTTTCAATTTCCTTCTCTACACAATGCCTTGTTCAAGGGCAGACGACAGACCAGTGAGATAGTTAAAGTGCTTATCCTTTGGAAGGTTCATATGCTGGAGGACTTGGATTGAGAGAGAATGACAGTGCAGATGTTTCAAGTTGATTGAAGAAATGCTGACAAGTTCATTTAACCACAAAACAGAAGCTGGCAAGGAAGATGCCAGTATATACGTTCACCTCAACATGATTATTGACTTTTGAGTGAGTGGCTTCTGCAAATTTATTTCTATTTTGGCTGTCCACGGAACTGCATTTCAGCAGCTCTAGCACAATCTACATCAAGCTGCAAAACATAAATTGACAACTCGTTTGAAACAGATCCAAATGACCTTCCTCAAATAGAGCAACACAGCATATTTGTAAGAAAGAAGGGCTGGGATTCATAGCATGTGGGGAGGAGGGAACCTGAGTTACTTTCTCTCTCACCACCACTCCTTCTGTTCTGGAAATTTTTTTGCTGGCTTGCATAAGACCAAAAAGGGAAAACAAGCTTGTATAATCTTGTACCTCATTACCGATTATTGATCCAGATCTGTCTTATACTTGTTGCTGTCAGGTGTTATTGAGTCAGTTCTGAATCATAGTGACCCTGTGAGCAAAACAGTGCCGAGACATAAACTAGCCTCACAATCTTTGAGCCTACTGTAGCTGCTGTGTCCATCTATCACATTGATGGAATTCTTCTTCCTTGTCAACACTCTACTGTGCTACATTTGATAACATGTCCAAAGCATACACATAAGAAAACAAAAAATTGTTTTTAAAAATTATTTTAAAAGAAATAAAGTCCAGGAAAGGCATTAAGATGGAGGAAGAGCACAAAGAAGGAGAGAAAGGTAAAGAGGCAAGAAATAAAGGGGAAAAGAACAAAGGAAGTAAGGAGGACGAAAACCATCTTCCCTTAGTTCAGTCTTATGAGATGATGGTGGTTCAGGGGTATAATTCTCACCTTCCAGTACAACATCTTGTTGGGGAATGCTGTGGAGAAAGGAAAGGCCTCTGGCCAGGACAGATCGCCTAAGCTCCAGATAAGTGCAAGCCTCCCAACGGTCTTTAATATGGGGTAGAGAAAGCACCCCTGTGTTTGGCTGTCAACAGACTTGAGAAAGCTCGCCACCTAGGATGACTGGCTGCTTCATCTGGTGAGCTGGGAGTGGTCCGCATGAGGCTGAGGTTCTCCTATCCAATCCCCATGTCCCATGTAAGCCTACTATAGCCTGTCTTCCTGTTTACTTGCTTGTATATAAGTGTGCTGCAGCCCTCAATAAAATTCAGCTGGATTGACTCTCTGATCCTCTCCTGGAGTGGTAAGTCTCCATTGTGCTTAACCCCATCAGGGTGTCACTGTTTGTTGCTGGCAAATGGACCATGATAATTCCTGGCTTTGAGGCTCAGCGATATACCTCAAGTGCAGCCCCTCAATAATGAGCTGATTTTAGCAAAGCTTCTAGACAGACTAAAGCAGATGAGGAAGAAAGGTCTGATTATCTACTTCTAAAAAAATCAGCCACTGTTGCAGAGTAAGGAAGCTCTTGTGGCCTAGTGGCAAGAAGCTGAGCTGCAATCCCAAAGCCATGTAGTTTGAGGTCACCAACTGCTCCCCAGAAGAAGGATGGGCAGTTTCCTCCCATGCAATTAACTGTCTCTGAAAACCTTCCCAAGGATTAACTATGGGTTGGTTTTGACTCTATGGTACACTGTTGTACATAAACAACAAAGCATGGCAGAGTGGTCTAGTGGCTTACCAAACCTACTTTCTCCCAGTCTTGAGAACACAGTTGGTCTATACATTTCAGCTACTCTCACTGCTGGTTGCAGTCACATGACTGAATCTCAGCAAGTGGAATGTGGGCAGAAACAAAGGGAGCCACTTTCAGGTCTAATACATTAAAACAAAGAAAAACTCTACTTTTGTGTGATTCTTTATCCTCTCTTTCTTCTTCAAGAAACCAAGATGATCACTTGAGTGGCAATGGAATTGATTTTGGAGAGAAGAGCCTCAAGATGGAACCAGGATCCCTGGGCATTCATGTGGGAGCTTGATGAACATTCAGGATCCCTCCTTTTTTTCCATTTAAGAGGAGTTGTATAAAACTTGATTGCATTAATCTCCCAAAATTTGAGGTTTATATGTTATAGGAGCAAAAATTATCCTAATGGATACATTAATGAATGAAAGGTAAGGTGTTTGTATTTTATCAACAAGAAGGAAGCAGCCATCACATCAGCTAATAAGTCTGAAATAAGTCCTTTTTTGGTTCAAGTCGCATAAGAGATGATCCATATATTCCTCTTTGTAGAATCCCAGACAACAGCTTCTCAGTTATGTTGCTATCCAGTGAGAAGTATCCTTAGATCATGCACATCATTTAACAAATTCATTATTTTATAGTATGTATTGAATATTTATTAATTGCAAGTCCTGGTACTCCATACTGAAGAGTCAAAATGAAGACAGAATATTTGCTCTTTAAGGTTGTTTAGCCTAATAGGCAAACTACTAAAAATCCAATGCATATTAAAGCCCACTGCAAGACAGTGTATAAATCTACCAGAACAGAGTAAAAGACATCATGTGGGGGGTGGGAGGTGGACCTAGAGGTATTCACCCCATAAAAGTTGACGATATTGAACACACACAGTGTAGATAGTCTTCCATGTTCTCTCCTTTAAACTGTTTTCTCTGACAAAAAGACTATGAGATGGACATCATGATTATCTTTAAAGATTCATTTAAAATTGCTTAAAGCTATTGATTGCATTCTAGACTTTAGAGCCTTCTGTCCACCTATACTTTGAATACGGCTTTTCAATTGGCTTCTATTTGGAGGTTGTCAGGTCTTTTTTCTATGGTCCTGATTTCTATCCATTCCTTCAAACTATCTCCCTTGAGATTTACTTTCTTTTTTTAGGCACTGTTTCTAGCTCAATCATTTATTAAAGCACGCATTTTACTCTAATCTTAATTATGTTCCTTTAAGGGTGGTCCGGTGGCCTAGTGATAAGAATTTGCACTGCAATTGCAAATGCAGCAGTTCAAATCCATCAGTTGTTCTGTGAGGGAAGGATGGATAATATTCTGTTAAATCACCTGCCCCTTGAATACCTGCTGGAGGGTCAGCTATGGATCAGTTCTGACTAGATGGTAAACAACAATTGACTTTTGTTATTTTTACTCTTTTAAAATATTGTATGACTCTACCATGTTTATGGCAAAACAAAAGTACTGTTACTTGCCTTTCTTACCTCCATGCCTTTTTTTTCCAAAGCAGGCATCTTTGGATATGTTCAGCAAGCATTATCACTAGTATTTACTGGCATGTTAAAACAAAACAAAACAAAACAAAATTAACCACATGTTTTTGGAACTTTCTTTCTCAGATATTATATATTGATCTCCTATTTGAGAATTTTTCTCTCCTTACCTTACTCTTTCTCCTATTTCCCAGTATAATCTGTATTTCTTTCATTTTGGGTGTTTTCATGAATATATTAACTCACTCAGGTCACTATCATAGCTATTTGGTTTCCTCTCCTGTATATTGTATGGGAGGAGATTTCCCTCCTCCTGCCCACAAAGACACTGGTCGATCTGAATCATCAGAGAGGCGAGTCCTTTGAGTTAGCAGTGCAATTCTCTATGTACTATGCCATCAGATGTTAATATTATTCATAGCTTACCCATTTAGTTTACTGTTATTCCATTTTTTTCTTAGCATTCATAATTGTCTGGGTTTCCTTTGCTTTTACTTTATATACTCATTGTTGCTGTTAACTACTACAGAGACTTCTCTAACCTAAGGTTATCTCATGTACAACTTAAGGAAATACTGCCTGATCTTGTTTAATTCCTATGATTAGTTGCAGGTTGAACCACTGTGATTCACCTGGGATTCAGACTTAGAGCTTCCTACACAATGAAATTTATCTGTCAGTTGTTGGTTTTTTTTAATTAGAGGAATGATCTGTATGTTGTTAATTACTTTGAATCTTGAATAAATTACTTTGTATCTTGAGCATCTGTATTCTTCCTTGTTTATCATTGTTCTATTGCCTTCAGCAATTGTCTGTGTGCTTGCTGTACCATTGTATAATACCACACACTTTGTTGCCATTGAGTTATTTTCAATTTGTAGTAACTCTGTAGATTAGCTGCGAGAGTGAGCAAGTTGTGGAATAGCATACAGCTGTCCTGTTAGGATTTCCCGGCTATAAGGCTTTAAGGAAGCTGGTTGCCATAGCTTCCTTCTGTAAGACTGCTCCTTGGTTTGATTTATCACTAAACACTTAACTACTGCATCATCAAACTATCCACCAAAAGCGAGAAGAGATCTCACTATGTTAAAATCCATCAAAAAATCTATAGTTTTTTTTATTTTCCTGAGATATTTTGTGAAACTCTTGTTTCAACAGGCCTTCAGCATAGTTTTTGTTGTTAGATGTCTAGTCTTTTATCTTGTGAAGTCACTTGTTTTCTTTTATGATGCTGTGTACAGTCAAGTCAGAAGTGACCCATAGCTATTACTCAGTGGGTTTTCAGAGGCAGTAAATCACACAGGAGGAGATTTCCCATCTTTTCCCATTGCAGAACAGTGGGCAGATTTGAACCACACCCCTTTGACTTGGCAGCACAATTCCTTATCACTAAACCACCAGTACTCTTTCTTTTATAGGAGTTCTCTCTTTTTTTTTTTTTTATCTTCATGTGTTCCTCTTTTTGTGTTAACTTTTCCATGAGTTTGGAATCTATCTTTGAATTCCTACTGGGAAAGAGTACATACATGGGAGGCATATTTTGGAATCTTACATTTTTAAAAATGTATTTATCTTAATTCTTATAATTAAATGTTGATAGATGGAAAATTTTAGTTTGTGAGTTACTGTTTTCAATTTTCTCCTGTTTGTCATTACTTTGGTGATACTTAGTTTACCGATAATAAAAGTATCTCTTTGAAACTATATACTTTGATGATTTTAGTAATTTCCTGAAGTTCTATAATGAGCACTGTTATTGTGCACCATTGAGATGATTCCACCAGTTAGTGACCACGTAGGACAGAGTACACCTGGCACATAAGGTTTTGTGTTGTTGTTGAGTGCCATCGAGTCGTAGATGACTCCTAGTGTTTACTAGACTAAAATGTTCACAAGAGCACACAGAGAAACTGGTAACATTAGAAGTCCAAGTTTTCATAGTATTTAAACACAGTACATACACAGCTTCTTGTAACAACCACCACTCAACACATAGAACAATTCTACACTTCTGTAATGTTACTTCATGTCTGGTCTCAAGACAATCATTGTTCTGCTTTCTGTCCCTATAATTTTATCCTTGCTAGAATTTTATAAATAGAATTATACAGTACAAATACATTTTGTTTGTAATCTTATTTTTCATTTAGTATGTGGCTTTGCAATTTATTCACGTTGTCATGTGTATTCATGCTTCTTTCACTTTTACTGCTAAGTAGTATACCATAGTACAAGTTATGCTGCAATTTTTTGTTGTTGTTGGATACCTCAATTGGGAGACAATTAGTTTATATCACTTTGGGTGTTTTATTAGTTGGTCCTCAACAAATTATGCATCCAACCTTTCAATTAATTTATATCATATTCTTTTTCTTTATAAATGAGATTGCTAAATATCTTAACTAAGTATACATTTAAATTTATAAGAAAAGTACTATCTTATAAGAAATTCTATAAGAAATGCAACTAAGTATGCATTTAAATTTATAAGAAATGACCAACTGTTTTACAAAGTCTCAATGTTTTGCATTCCCACTAGCAATGCACCAGAGTTCTAGTAGTTCTACCTTCTTAACAACATTCTTTCTTCAGATTTCAGAAAGTGCTTATTACCTTCTTATCATCATTATTGCTGATGAGAAATCGAATGTCATTCAGATCGTATTTTAATCCTTTATCTCTGCCTTAATGTTTGCTCTGAAACTTTTAATGTTCTTATCTTTATCCATTATTTTCTGAAAATATACAATGATATACTTTGAGGAAATGTTGATATTTTCAAAAAGTTGTTATTAATTTTTATAAATGTTTAAAAAGATCTTTCCAGTCAAAAGTCTTTAAATCCATCATTTTCTGAAATACAGTAACTTTGAAACAATTCATTCTCCTACATTTTTCTCTAATTTCACATTCTATAACATGTGCTATATAGATCTTTTTAAGTGATCTTTTTATTTATTCATACTTTTTCTCCTATTTTCTCAGTTATACTTCTTGCTAGTTGGAATATTCTTTAATATAGTTCTCTCAATTTTCTATTGTTTTCCATTTCATTTTTTCTATCATAATTACAGTCCCTAACATATTTATTGTTTAAATTAAATTATTCTTAATCACATTTATTTCTGTTTTATTTAAAACGTCTATTCATATTTATCAGAATATTAATTATAGTTTTCTTCCTAACAATTTTTCCCCCTACATGATCTGTTTCTTTTTTTCTTTATTTTAGAATTTCTCTTTACTTTCATGCTAGCTCTGTGGTTCTCAACTAAGAAGATAATATTATCCTCAGGGGATATTTGCCAATGTCTGGAGATAATTTTGGTTGCCACACTGGGGTCTGATTTGATGGCACCAATAGAGTAGAGGCTCACTATCTTACAACATACACACCAGCTCCCAAAACAATTATCCAACTCAAAATGGTAGTAAATGCCCAACTATGAGATATCATCTCACCCCAGTCAGAATAGCAAAATTTAACAGAACAGCAAGCAAAAAATGCTGGCGAGGTTGTGGGGAAACTGGAACCCTTATTCAATGTTAATGAGAGTGTAAAATGGTGCAACCACTGTGGAAGGCGGTATCGTGCTTTCTCAAAAAGTTACAAATAGAGATACCATTTGACCCAGCAATTCCACTACTGGGAATATACCCTAACGAGACCATAACTGACATCCAAACAGATATATGAACACCCATGTTTATTGCAGTTTTGTTCACAATAGCAAGGAGTTGGAAACAACCTAAGTGCCCATCAACAAATGAATGGTTAGAGAATCTGTGGTATATTCACACAATGGAATACTATGAAGCATTGAAAAACAAGGAACTCATGCAATATTACTCAAAATGAGTGACTCTGGAGGACATTATGCTGAGTGAAGTATCTCAGTCACAAAAGGACAAATAGTGCATGGTGCCACTGTAGTGAAAAAGGACTGACCTTGGGGTTGGGGAGAGACTGAGAAAGATGGGTTCAATAATGTATACTGCATTGAAACAAACGAGGGAGACAACTGTTTAAAAGGGATATATGATTAGGTATTTTTGTCATGACAGGAGTCTAGAGTGAAGGCTGCATGGTGGAGTGGATGTGAGGGAGGGTTTGTAAAACAATGAAAGAATTTTTGTTTTACTTTTCCAAGAGGGTAGTGTACTATTGGGGAGGGTTGGGAAGGGGAGAAAAGTACAAGGAATGAATGGAAATCCAAAGTCTCTGTAAATTTTTACTGAAATTAATAATAAATTTTTTTAAAAAGTAAATAAGTGCCACAGTTGAGAAACCCTATATTAGATGTTTTTGTTAAATATCTGCTTACCCTTAGCTGCCAATTCACATTTGAAGTACAATGCATTAAAATATGGCCCAGCTACCCCACTATTAGGAATATACCCCATATAAATTAGAACTGAGACACAAATGGAGATCTGTACACCAATGTTCACAACAGTATTATTCACCATTGCAAGAACATGGAAAAAGCCCAAATGTCCAACTACAACTTCATGGATTGAAAAATTGTGGTATATTCAAATAATGGTACACTATACAACACTCAGGAGCAATGATTTTTAAAAAAGTTTTAAAAATTTTTCTATTAATTTGTTTAAAAAATTTGAATACAATGTTTTCCAAGAATAAAATATTTCCATTTCCCTTATCCCCCCCCCCCATCAAATTGCACAACCTGTGATTAATCCCTCACATACACACACACACATCCACATCCCTCTGTTTCCAACCTCTCCAACCCCTCTTGGATCCTTATACTCAATCTACAATAATGGCTTTATACAGTATTTATCCTTGTGGGACTGAGTTAGTTCATTTAGCATAATGTTCTCCAGTCCCTCCCAAGTTAGGTAATAATTTATAAAATCATTGCTCTTGCATGCTGCATAGTATTCCATTGTGTGAATGTACCATAATTTCTCAATATATTCCTTTGTGTTTGGACATTCGGACTATTTCCATGTTCTTGCGATGGTGAATAATGCTGCTATGAAAATGGTGTACAGATATCCATTTGTGTCTCAGTTCTCATTTTCTCAGGGTATTCCAAATAGTGGAATAGCTGGGTCATATGGAATTTCTATGTTCAGCTTTTTGAAGAAGTGCCAAACTGCCTTCCAGAATGTTTGTACCATTTTACAATCCACCAACAATGTATAAGACTTCTTTTCTCACCACATCCTCTCTGACATTTTATTACTTGCTGCCCTGTTAAAAATGATTTTTTATCATTTTAAAATATTTTTAAGTTATTTATTAGAAAAATACTACATAACTTGGGAGATACTGGAAAGCATTTTGCTGAGTGAACTCAGTCTCATAGGGATAAATAGTGCATACAACCATAATTGTAAAAAAATAGAAAGATAGCCAGTAAAAAAATATATATAGGGACACAAGGGGGGGGAAACAGTGGGAGCAGAGAGGTGAGGATGGGTATAGGCAAAGCCACAGGGAGGGGAAGAAGGAAATGAGCAGCTTTCCATGGGAACCAGAAAAGACTGGGTAATGATGGGCAAGGCCCAATGTCATTGATTTTATAAAACATAATGCTGGAAATAATTATACGAAACAAAATATGAATGACGAGTAAGTTAGAGCACAATGTATGCAAACTTTGTGAACAAACACAACAAAAGTATCTGTGCATCAGTTATATTGACCAGAGTCTTCAGCAAAGAGTTATTTGGCTGAATCTTTCCATTGTTATGCGTAACTCATATTAATAAAGTAAAAAAAGAAATCTTTAAACGCTCACTGTGTGAATTTGTAGTTGTGGCTGTTGTTAGTTGCTGAAGAGTTGACTCCGATTTACAGCAAGTATATATGTAACAGGATGAAATGTTAGCTGCTTCTGTGTTATCCTCACAATGGTCGCTAGGTTTGAACTGACTATTGCAGCCACTCTGTCAGTCAATCAATCTCACTGAAAGTCTCCTTTTCCACAAGCCCTCTCCTTTATCAACCATGATGTCCGTCTCCAGAAATTATTCCCTCCTGATGATGGAAAGGACTCTGGTGCCATAGGAAGGAGGTAAGAGTTTGCACTGCTAAGTGAAAGGCTGGCAGCTAAAATCCACTTATTATTCTAAGGGAGAAGGACAATCTACTCCCTTAAAAATGGATAGCCTCGGAAACCCAATGGAGGGTCATCCCGAGTCAGAACTGATTCGGTAGCACTTAGTTTAGTTTTATTTTGGCTTAATGATGAAGCCAACACAGTGAGAAAAAGTTCACTATTTTCAATTCAAAGAAAAGCCACAGTTATGTTTCCTCCAAGACTAATAGTGTGAAACACAACATAAACAAACTGTGTAAGCAAACCAATATAAAAGAAAAATTAAAAAACAAAATAAATGAGAACTTTGAAAAAGAAACCAACAAACTAATAGTGTGAGTGTGCAGGGGATGACAAGGTTCAGATGTGGATAGAAAGGGCACAAAATTATCACCTTTAAGTATGAATATTTGTTTACTTCTACTTCAGTGTGTCCTCTGGCCTCAGATATGTCTGTTTTAATAGACCAGGGAATAAACTTCAGCCTTCTGTCAGGGATGAGATGGATAAATGGAAAAGTAACTTTCCTGATCTTTTCAATCAGCTCCTCTGTTCTTGGTGCTACAGATTAAACTGTATTCGTTCCCAAATGGTGTGGAAATCTTAACTCATACTTATATTTTTCATATAACTTATTGCAATAATTTTCAATAATGAAATCCAATATAATACAAACAATTAGTTCTCTTATCAGTGTAGGGAACATCCTAAACCCAAACACCTTTGAGCTTTAAAGAGAGGAGCATACACACTGAGGCAGGCATTAACATAAAGGACAGGGCAGATGTCATGTGAGAACTGCAAAAAATCATAATGCCTAGGACAGATACTACCCTGAATTTGCTCCCTATGTTGTGCCAAGAAATCTGGAGGACAGCCACCTGGCCAACTGACTGGAAGAGATCTATACTTGTTCCCATTTCAAAAGAGGATGATCTGACAGAGTGCAGAAATTACTGAACAACATCATTAATATCACATGCAAGCAAAATTCTGTTGAAAATTATCCAAAAACGACTGAAGCAACATGTCAATAGAGAATTGCCAGATGTGTAGTTTGGATTTAGAAGAGGCTGTGGTACTAGGGATATTATAGCTAATGTTAGGTGGATCTTGGCAGAAAGCAGAAAGTACCAGAAGAATGTCTATCTATGTTTCATTGACTATGTTAAGGTTTTTTACTATGTTCATCACAACAAACTGTGGTTGACTCTGAGAAGAATGGGAATCCACATTTGATTGTGCTTATGCGAAACCTATACTTGGACCAAGAGGCAGTGGTCAGAACAGAGCAAGGAGACACTGCATGGTTCAAAATCGGAAAAGGCATCAGCCAGAGATGTATTCTGTCTCCATTACTTTTCAATTTGTATGCAGAACAGATCATCTGGGATGATGGGCTATATGAGGAGGAATGTGGCATCAGGATTAGAAAGATTCATCAACACTGCCTTATGCAGATGACACAACCCTGCTTGCTGAAACTGAGGACCTGAAGCATTTGCTGCAGAAGGTTAAGGACTGCAGCCTTCAATATGGATTGAAGTTCAACATCAAGAAAACAAAGATTTTCACCACTGGACCAATTGGCGGCATCAGTATAGATGGTATAGAGATTGAGATAGTTAATAGTTTCAATTTGTTTGGCTTAAATAGTCAACACTCTTGGTACCAGCAGCTAGGGAATCAAGAGATGAATTGTATTGGGAAAGTCAGCTGTCAGGGACCTCTCCAGATTTCTGAAGAGCAGGCTGAAGACTAAAGTATGCCTTATCTGGGCCATAGTCTTCGCAATCGCATGCTATGCATGGGAGAGCTGGACAGTGACTAGGGATAACAGAAAGAGAATTGATGTCTTTGAACTTTGGTGCTGGAGAAGAGGGTTTAATATACATGGACTGCTAGGAAAAGAAACAGGTTTGTCCTGGAGAGGGTTAAATCAGTCTGCTCCTTGAAGGCAAAAATGCTGAAGCTTCGTCTGATATAATTTGGGCATGTTGCAAAGAGGAACTAGTCCTTGAAGAAGGACATCATGTTTGGGAGGGTGGAGAGACAGCACAAGAGAGGAAGACCCTTGATGAGATTGATCAATTCAGTGATTAGGGTAATGGGAGTAGGTGTGTCGGAGACAGTGAGGTTGGCACAGGACAGAGCAGGGTTTAGGGCTCTTGTACATAGGGTTGCTATGAGTCACAAGCAACTTGACAGCACATAACAACAACACAACGGACAAGGAAAGATTCAACATGGCTGAAGCCCTGGTTTGGACTTTTAGCTCCCGTACCTATTAGGCAATAGCTTTCTGTTTCTTAAAGTCATCCACTATTTATCTTAGGTCATGATTAGGTGCTGAGACAAAGCTGTTGCCCAGCAACTGGGACAGCACACTACAACCCCTTTAGCCTCTTCAGGAAAGGAGATTGACAATGATGTCACATCTCTTTTTAGAGCTCCGGTCACTTTTTCATCCTCACCTCCTTTCCTGTTGCATAAAAAATATGGTAGGTCAAATATATCCAGTCTTTGCAAAATCCTCTTAGTTTCCAGAAATAAAAATTATTATTTAACCTGACTTTTTCCTTTCTGGATTGCAAATAATTTTTCTTCTTTTGCTTAACAAAAGTGAGTCTAGAAATATATCATCTTTTCAATGAAGATGGTACTTCCTAAGATACATATCCTTCCATTCACAGTTAAATTTCTTCCAAAAGTTACTCACACAACTTTAAAAAAAAGTATTTTGTTAATATATATGTAACTATACATAACTATATATAACAACTATATATAACTATTTATTTATTTATAAACTTTCTGGAAGTTCATAGAGTTTCTAGAGGCAAGCTACTTCAGAAATGGATGCCACCCCTGCTTCCAAGCTTGCTTTACTCGGGGAGCTCCACCAAACACTGTCTACCATGGGTAACCATTATCGCATTTGACGCATCTGTGTCACAGTGTTTAACATCACAGCAACCTCGAGTTACCTCTGTACAGCAATGAACAGACCAGTTTATTCCACTTAGAAGAATGTTTTGACAAAAAAATCATTCAAATCAGGCCGGAGGGCCGCAGATTAAAATCACTCACCTTTGGCTTGGTAGCATCACTTTCTATCCACTAGGCCAACAGAGTTCTCTCTCTGTTGTTATTGTTAAGTACCATTGAGTCTTAGATGACTCATAGTGACCCTGTGAAAGAAATATCTGAAAACTTTTATGTATATGAAACAGATTTTTGCCATTTTAACCATGTTTAAAAGTTTAATGTCACTTGTTACAATCCCACTGTTCCTCCATCAGTTTGTCACATGGTAGTGGGTTAAATGTTTTTGTGATGCTGGAAGCTATTCTGATGTTTGCTGATATTTCAAACACCAGTAGAATCACTGATAGTGGATGTATTTCAGTAAAGATTCTAAACTAAGGCAGATAAAAAAGGATTGACCATTTATTTAAGAAATAATGGGTCATTGAAAAACTACCAAAAATGGAAGAAATAGAGAGAGTCACCATATAAAAAAAAATTTCTGAACCTCAACCATCTCAGGAGTTAGCATGTGGTCAAGAATAAATAGAACTTAAGGAAGAAGTCAAGCTGCATTGACAACAAAGAAGACTCCAGAAACTGGTGGAATACTTATTCAAATAATTTTACAGCAGATGACGCACTGGATGCATTCACTCATCTTTGCCAAGAAATTGGGAAGACAGTTAAGTGGTCAAGCAGCTGGAAGAGATCCATACTTGTCCCCATTCCAAGGAAAAATGATCCAATAGATTGTGGAAATTACTGAACAGTATCATTAATATTAAATGTAAATAAACTATTGCTAACAATAATTCAAAAATAGCTGGAGCAGTACAAAGACCAGAACTGCCAGAAATTCAAAGTTGTTTGAAAAAAGAATGTGGAATGAAGGATGTATATGATGAATGATGTCAGATGCATCTTGATTGAAAACAGAGAATACCAAAAATCTTCACCAGTGTTTTATTGGCAATGAAAAGATTGTGTGGATCAGATAAATTTTCAGTAACACTGTGGAAAATGGGAATGCCAGGTCACTTTTATTGTACAGGATACTGCATGGTTTAAAAGCTATAAAGGTGTTCATCAGGGTTGTTTCTTTCACTAGACCTGTTCAATCTGTAAGGAGCTCCAGTGTCATAGCTGTAGCTAGTTGCCCTGCTAACCCAAGGAAATGCCTCCCTGAAGATGCATATTCACTAGTGGTTCAACTCTACCCGAAGTTCTGAGGGAGAAAGATGGACAGTCTCTCATCACAATCTATAGCTTAGTGAACACAATGAAGAGTCACTATGAGTTAGAAACAGTTTGATGGTAGTGAGGATATTTTTCGGGGAGTTGGCTTTTTTGTTTTTTGACACAATCTGAATGTTGACAATATAATGTAAAAAGCAAGGATATTTGAAAGAAGTATGCAGTATAGGATTGCAGGAACACCCAATAACAACCCATCATATACAGAGGACACAATCCTGCTAGCAAAAGGCTAGAAGACTTGGAGCAATTATTGAGGAAACTTAGAGACTATAAACTTCAGAATGGATTATAATTCAATTTAAGAAAAAGAAAAGTCCGTGCAACTGGACCAGTTAGCAACAATTAACAATAAGTAGAGAAAAGATTGAGATTGCCAAGGATTTCCATTCACTTACTACAACAATCAATGCCCTTGGATGTGGCAGTCAAGAAATTAAACTTAACTTTGTGGTGGGGAAATCTGTTGCAGCTCATTCTACATCTTAGATGGGATTTGGTTTGCCACACACTCTACACTGGTGAGAACAGGAGTTAAAGCTCTAATAACACCACCACCTCCTCCTCCTCCTCCACGTCCTCCTCCTCATCTTCCTACTGTACTATTGAGTTCCCTGCGACTCATTGCAACCCTATAAACAACAACTCTAAACCTCGCTCTATCCTGTGCCAACCTTATAGTCTCTAACACACCTACCCCTGTTACCTCAGTCACTGGGTCAATCCATCTCATCGATGGTCTTCCTCTCTTGTGCTGTCTCTCTATCCACCCTCCCAAGCATGATGTTCCTCTCCAAGGCTGAGCCCTCCTTGCAACATGTACAAAGTATGTCAAACGAAGCTTCAGAATATTTGCCTCTAAGGAGCAGTATTGTTTTACCCTCTCTAGGATGAACCTGTTTGTTCTCCTAACAGTCCATGGTATATTCAATACTCTTTTCTAGCACCAAAACTTAGTCATTAATTCTCCTTCTATTATCCCTAGCCATTGTCCAGCTCCCTGATGCATAGCAAGTGATTATAAAGACCATGACCTGTATCAGGAGCACCTTAGTCTCCAGACTGGAGAGGTTCCAGACAGCAGACTTTCCCAATGCAATCTGTCTTTTCATTTCCTGGCTGGTGGTATCAAGAGGATTGATTATGGAGGCAAGCAAACTGAAGCTGTTAACAATTTCAATCTCTTCACTATCTATTATGATTCTACCAATCAGCCCAGTGGTGTGAATCTTTTTTTTTTCTTGATTTTGAGCTTCAATCCACATTTAAGGTTGCAGTCCTTGACCTTCTGCAGCAGGCACTTCAGGTTCTCCTCAGTTTCCTACTTACTTTAAAATATAATACATACATTTTCACAGATAGTGAGGGGTTCTTTTTGGTTTTTTTGTACTTTAAAAAGATTATTTGAAGGAAAAAAGATGGAAACAAGATTGTTCCTGCAATGGGAGGATTTGTATGAAGGACATAATGTTACCTTCAATTTCTTGGCTTCAAACTTCCCAGTGAAACAAGAAATTGCACCTTGTTTCAGCAAATACTTGATATTTCTCTTATTTCCCATTAAATAAATCCTCACCTCATTCTGTCTTAATTTGGGACTTCTTTTGCTCTGAACCTATTCAAATACTTGTTTCCCAAATTACCCTGAAATTACGTTTTGTAGTTCTTCTGTAGCTAGACCAAAGAAATACAGTCTCTTGTGCCTTGTAAGTTCAAATTAAAAGCATAGTGTTATTTGTTTCTGTGACTTAGAGCACAAAGGAGCGTGGCATGGCTCTTCTGAACCCCACACCTCCTCCAGCTCACCCGCTCATTATGCTGCCCCTCGATTAAATCTTGCACCTTAGGTTCTTGGCCTTGATTCACATTGTAATCACCTGGTGGATTGTATAACCCCCTACAGCTTGGGCACTACTCCAGCCCAATTATGTGACCCACGAGGAAGAAATTTTACAAAGCTTTTCATGTGAGTCCAATATGCTGCCATAGTTGAGAACAAAAGCTTCAGTTGAATTTCCTTCACCCTCCCCATCTGTTATTTCACTCTTTTTAGGTCAAGATTCAAAATTACTCCATTAGTTCTCTTACTTTATTAAATTCACTTGCTAAAACACTAACTTCTAGACATCACCCTTATGGTTTCTGATCCAGGGAGTCTAGAGTGGTATTTCTGTTAGTGCAAATAGTTAACACACTTGGTTGCTAACTGAAAGGTTGAGGTTCAAGTACACCTTGAGGTGTCACAGAAGAAAGGCCTGGCTGTCTATTTCAGAAGATCAGTTAGTGAGAACCATATGGAACATTTCTACTCTGACTCAAATGGGATCACAGTGAACCAAAATCAAACTTGATGGCAACTAGAAAAGATCTGTGGAAGGTCCAAGTTAAGAAAGAATGTAAAATTTCAATTTCTAGCAAGAACCAATGTCTTATTCTGTTTGAGGGTATTCTCCATTTCTTAACTCTCATTGATGATAAGTTGTAACTGACTCAAACCTGACCCTTCAGCCAATTTTCAGAGGCTGTATATGACACAAGAAGAAATTACCTGTCTTATTCCCTAGTAGCTACTGGTGGATTTGAACCACCAGAGAGACACTGCTTTTGGGAAACTCTAAATCTAGCAAGTACTCATAGGAGTGATGTCTAAAATAGATGTAAGAGCACGAGGTAAAGATTAGAGGAATGCAATAATAAGTTAAAGTTTGCTCTCAACTTCCTAATACTGGCTGAGGCAAGAAAGTCACTCTCTCTACAGTCACCCGAATCCATGAATCTGCTAGATTTAGAACTGCTGATCCCAGACTTCTGGTCTCCAGAAATCTGTCAAAAAAGTTCTGAAGCAAATTGGCTTCTGATGACATAAAAGCATTACATTTTAAACATCTTTTAAATTGTTACCCATGGTGGACAGTGTTTGGTGGAGCTCCCCAAATAAAATAAGCTTGGAAGCAAGGTGGCATCCACTCCCAAAATAGCTTGTCTCTGGAAACCCTATGAATTTGGAGAAATAATGTAAGTTATACAAGTGTTCGGGTCTTCTGTTCGTAGGGTCATTATGAGTCATCTACGATTCTACGGCAGTTAACAACAACAACAAATTGTAAACATCTGTTAAATTTTAAATGTCTAAATTTTAAGCTTTTATTTTTATTTTTTTAAGTATCTGTTCTTTTAAGCCACCACATTTGAGAATGCTTGTTATAGCATGTTGAGGACACTAACACAGCCAATCTCAACAATGTTCTGCTAGAGAAGGAAGGTTGATGGTTTATGGGAAGCCAATACTAAATATTTGTAATAAACTGAATGCTATTTCAGGATGTCAGGGAGGCAGGGTTCAAGCTAGAGTTCACCCTCAGGCACTAAGGCAATACTTAAGGGTTTACCAGCTTCTTGCATTTGCTAAACCCTCCCTCCTGTGTCAAGCAGAAGGTTTTCAATAGAAAGAGCTTAGCTTCATTTGCATTGAATTCTCTTTGTGATTTACTTCCAGATAATTATCAGTAAAGATTCAGAGAAGCTTGGCTTGGGGTCTTCAGTGGAGAACTGCTGGCCCCCTGTTTTATGCTCTCTGCTCTATCTCATTCCTGGCTGTTTGTCTCATTATTAATAATTATAAAATTATTCCATCATTTGGGACCCTCGGTCTGCAACAATGGTTTGCTGTTTCTCGCGCTTGTCAGAAGTGAAACATCTTGAAGATATATTGTCTTCACAAAGACTAGTTGATTGACTAATGAGTCTCCAAAAATGCTTCCCAGAAAGAATGAGCTAGAAACTAATGGAGCTCAGCTAATCTGATATATTAAAAATACTGAGAATTACCTACAGGAGGTCATTAAGCAGCCAATGATGTAAATAGAAAAAATCTATTAATATTAAAATGCTACTTAGTTATGTGGAATATGACAGCTCAACTTTAAGGATAGCCTGTCCAAAGGTTCTGGAGCAACTGTATTCTGAGCACTCAAAAACAACCACAAGGTGCCCTCAACTTCTGGACAAGTAATCCCACCATCCTACAATCAGGTGATTACAGGGCATTGTGTTCTAAGGTGGTGCTAGATCCTTCAGGGTTGAGGTGGAAAGCAGCAGCATGCAGGGGAAAAGGTTGTGCCTGCCATTCCCAAAACTGGCCAAGTCTACTATTGGGACAGTGGTCAAAATTCTGGGAAGAGGAAGGTCAATATAGGCATGGCATCAACAAATGCCTTACACATACAATAGCATACTATTCAGCCATAAAGAGAAATGAACTCCTGATGCATGTTCTAGCATGAGTGAACCTTGAAAATATCTCTAGTGAAAAAGTCAGTCAGCAAAAGACCTATATTGTATGATTTTCATTTATAATAAATATTTAGAATAGACAAGTATATAGAAAGTGTATTAGTGGTCACTAGGGACAGATGGGATAGAGAAAGAGTTTTTACTTAAAGCAATACTGAGGTTTCTGCCAAGGATATTAAAAAGGAATTTGGAAATAAACAATGTTGATATTGATCAACATGATGAACATAATGCCATTGAGGATATACAAGTGAAGAATATTGAAATGGAACATATTTTCTAACAAATATATTTATCAAATTTTAAATAAGATGTATCAGTTAGCCCCAAGAAATAGCAAGTTAATCCATAAATGCCTTGAATTCTACATCCTTGGGAAAAATCTCAATCTGGAAAACAATGTGTGAATATAGTTGAGATCTCCCCATGATCATGCTTTTCCCCCCCCATCTTTTCCGGCTGTTGTACTGCCTATTTCTGTGGGGTCTCTGGTTCTTATACCCTTGCTGAAGTTTGAGTCATGATTTTCTTAATCACAGTATTGAATCCCCAAAGCATCTGAGTTTAGACTCTCAGTTGCTTTGTCCAGGTTATCCATATTCAGCATCAGTTCAACATAGACTGGGGAATATTATACTTTCTCTTCTGCTTAAGTTGTTTATCATCTGTCTCACATATACACTATTTTGTACATAAGAATCATTTGTAATGAAAAGAGAAGAATCACACCATCTTATTCTTATCTTTGAAACACCTAGGATTGTCATCACCAGCACACAGCAAAATCGTTTTTGGCACAGGTTTATTCAGTTTCCAAATGTTGCTCTTTAAATCTTGTTGTCACGGAAAAGATCTCAAATCTCTAATTCTTAGTACCTATGAATGTTTAGAAACAGGGTCTTTGAAGATATTATCAGGAAGGCTAACATGAGGTCAGACTGAAGTAGGGTGAGGCATGATCATATTTTGCTGACGTTCTTATTAGAGTGGAGAGGCACAGAGACAGAGAAACTATGGACATGTGAAGATGCTGGCATCCACAAGCTATGGAATGCCAAGATTCACCGTCCACCATCAGAGGCTGCTGCACAGGCATGGAACGGATTCTTCCTCAGAGCCTCAGATGGAATCAGTATGGCTGACATTCTGATCTTAGAATCCTAATTTCTATTGTTGTTGTTGTTGAGTAATTGGAACCAACCCATAGCTGATCTTCTGATGGGTTTTCAGAGGTAGTTAATATCATGAGAGGATATTGCCCATCCTTCTCCCATGGAGCAGCTGGTGGCCTCGAACAACGTGCCTTTGGGATTGCAGCACAGTTACTTGTCACTAAATTTTCATTCTCTAAACCACCTAGTTTGTAGTACTTTGTTATGGCAGCCCAAGGAAATCATCATCTTGTTTTAGAGTTTAAAATATAAATATTCATTAAAATCTCCTGGTAAAAAGGTTCATTGAATGGGACTTCCTGACTGGGCCTCAGATCCATCACAAAATTCTGGAAAACAAAAAGAATCAATGCATCAGACATAGGAAAGTTGGCAGGGCATCAGAGTAAAGCTTAATTCTCAGTATAATGACAGACATTCAACAAATGTTTGCCCAATAAATGCAGCCTTGCTCTTGTGGTTGTTATATGCCATAGAGGTGACTGCAACTCATAGCGACCCTATACACAGTAGCTCTGAACCCGGCCCTATCCTGAGCCAGTCTCATTGACTCCAACACACTTAGCCCCATTACCCTAGATTCTGTCCCAGTTCATCTGATCTAGAGTCTTCCTCTCCCGTGCTGACACTCCATCCTTCTAAGCACGAAAGGACATGAGCAGCTCATGTTGTTAGGTACTGTCAAGTTGAGTATGATCCATAGTGATCCTGTTAACAACAGATCTACCTGAACCCTGTCCTATCCTGTGCCTCCTTTATACTTTCTGACACGCTGCAGCAATCACTATGTCAATTCACCTGGTCCAGGGTCTTTCTCTCCTTCACTGACCCTCCATTTTTTCAAGTCTCATGTCCCTCTCCAAGGAATAGCCTCTCCTAGAAACGTACTTGAAGTGTGTGAAACAAAACCTCACCTTCTTTGCCTTCAAAAAAAACCTATGGCTACATCCTCTCCAAGGCATATTTGTTCTCTAAAAGTCCATGGGATGTTCAGCACTCTTCTCCAATACCACCAGCCCAAAGACATTAATTCTTCTGTCACCTTGATTCACTGTCCAGCTCTCAGATGCGGAGCAAGTGATTTGAAAGACCATGGCCTTAATCAGACACACTTTAGTATTCAAACTGACATTATTACTTCTCAGTAATTTAGGGAGGTCCCTAACTGCAGACTTTATCAATGCAATATGTCTCCTGATCTTCTGACTGATGTTACCAAGGGTGTTAATTGTGGATCTAAGCAAGATAAAATTATTGACAGTTTCAATCTCTTCTCCAATGACCATGATTTTGCCTATCAGTCCAGAGGTAAGAATCTGTGTTTTCTTGCCATTGAGATGTAATCCACATTTAAGGCTGTATTCTTTGATCTTCTGAAACAAATGCTCAAGTTCTCCTCACTTTTAGCAAGCAATGTTGTATCTTCTGCATAGCACAGGTTATTGACAAGTCTCTGTCCAATCCTCTTCATAGAGTCCAGCTTCTTGGATAATTTGCTCAACAACCTGTGCTATGCAGATTTGCTGAAACTGAGGAGGACCTGAAGTGTTTACTGTAGAAGGATAAGGACCGTAGACTTCAATATGGATTTAAGCTCAACATCATGAAGACAAAGATTCTCACCACTGAGCCAATTTGTAGCACCATGATAGATGGAGAAGAGATTGAGTATGTTAACAATTTTAATTTTTTCCGCTCCAGAGTCAACACTCTTGGCACCAGCAGTCAGCAAATCAAAAGATGAATTGCTCTGGGAAAACCTGTGGTCAGGGACCTGTCCTGTGCCGAAAAGCAAAAATGCCAGTCTAGAAACTAAGGTGCTCCTCACCTAGGCCATGGTCTTCATAATTACACACTATACATTAGAGAGATGGACAATGACTAAGGATGACAGAAGAAAAATCTATATCTTTGAGTTGTGTTGGAGAAGAGTATTGAACATATTGTGGACCACCAACAGAACAAATAGGCCTGTCTTAAAGAGGGTGAAATCAAGCTTCTCCTTTGAGGCTAAGATTTGAAGCTCCATCTCACATAATTGGGCATGTGGTCAGAGGGATCAGTCCTTTGAGAAGAGCATCATGCTGCTGGGAAGTATGGAAGGACAGTGCAGGAGAAGAAGAGCCTAAATGAGATTGACATAGTAACTGGGGTAAGGGAGGTAGGTTTGTTGGAGGCAATGAGACTGTCTCAGGATAGGGCAGGTTTCAGAGCTGTTGTATATATGGTCGCTATGAATTGCAGGTAACTCAATGATATCTACTTTCGAGAATTCAAGTGCTTCAAACCAGAGATTTAGAAAACTAGAATTTGGCATGCATTCTTTCCATCTGTAGGGGTAGTCACCATCTCTAGGAGGACACTTGATCTCTATGTGGGCTCTAGGGGAAGGTCTTCATCTCAGCTTCTGTATACTCAATCCCTTGGCAATTTCCAAGTGGTCACTATCTTCCTCCATCTATGATTCCTTGCTCTTGTGCCTAACGTGTTTGTTCTAGTGGGTTGTTTTTCTTAAAATCTCAAAACTGACTAGTTAAAAACACACCCTAACTAATAGATTCTCACCAGATAGATCAACACAGTGACTGCAGCAAAGGGCTCAAGGGTGTTAGAGATTGTGAACATGGCATAGGATCGAACAAGGTTCAGATCTGTAGTCCATAGAGTTGTATGAGTCATACTGGACTCCATGTCACCTAACAATGACAACAACAGCATTTGCATAACAAAAAAAAACTTATCTCCAAATGAAAATTATTTCTACAGGGTAGTGGTGAGGGTTTACAAGCACATTTCTGGGGGACATAATTGAACTCATAACAGCTAACTCTAAAGGAAAGTCTCCTAGAAAATGTAAAATATTTATTGTTAAAAATAGAAGCAGCCTGTCACGATGCAATTGGTTAATGTAATAGGTTCTGCAACACTTTCCTCCTAAACAAAGTGGAATTGTTAGGTAAGCTAAAATATTGTGAGAGGTTTTTTTTTTTTTTTTAATTCACAGATTCACCACTGAAGCTTTTAATTTGGGAAAGCAGACGTTAAAAATTGCTGTGTTGGCAAAAGCAAAACTTCATTGCAGAGCCATCAGTGACTTAGTTGATAGTTTCTTTAGGACTTAGTAATTTTATTTGGACTTTGTAGTGTGAGGAAGAGGATGACTGTTTCTGAATACTTTTGAAGTTACAATGCACAAAGACTATAAATTGGGGAAATAAGAGTTTAAATGGAAATAGAACAAATTCTTTTCTATAGCATGAGGCGATAATTACTTCAGATAATAAAACTCCAGTATTAGTCACTCTGGTGCCAAATTAGGGTAACATTTATGTTAGATCATGATAGATTTCAGTTGAATTAATTATGGCAGTTTATTACTGAGTCCTGTGAGTTTATTATCAGAAAAAAATAAGCATCCCAAAACACTGTATCCAAGGATAGCGTCTGGCAGATAAAAACTGACCACATTTTATTCGTTATTACTCTAGGGAGCTATTTCTAGACGTTTATAAGATTTTTTAAAAACTGTAGAGCTCAAAAAAAAAATAAAAACAACAAAAAAAACCAAATTGAAGAGCTCAAATCAATGTCATGTAAATTAAATTATGTGCACAAAATTAGTTTATTTCTAGTGTTATCTCTGTCAATAAACATTAAAAAATAGATTTTTCTTTTACAAATTCTAATCTCACAAGTTATAGTACATGGAGAAATAAAACTAGAGAAAGACTTTAAAAAAATTAAATGGGCCAGCTATCTCTGCTTTGATTTGAAATGTGGATGTTGGCATCTAAAGACTTAATTTATAGAAACCTGAAGGGCAGGACTAAATTTCATTCGAAGGAGTGGCATTTCTGGGGTTTGTAAAGTTATATTTACCTGAACATGAAGCCTGGAGCCTTATTTGGAGGAGTGTCTATCCTTTCTTCAACAACTCTCCAAGTGACATAAAAAAACCCCAAACAACTGTGCATGTACTGAATACTTCAATCCTCACCTTAATCAGATTATCATGCCTAAATCCACAATATCTATAAACTGGCTTACATGCTTCTGTGATGTTAGAAACTATCATATTGGGCAAGTTTCAGTAATACTTCTAGATGAAAGCAGACTTGGAAGAAATGCCTGGTGATCTACATCCAGAAACAAGTTCATGATTCATACAATGGAATACTCTGCAGCATGCAAGAGAAATAAATTACTATCTAACTTGGGAGAGACTGGAGAGCATTACGCTGAGTGAACTAACTCAGTCCCACAAGGACAAATACTGTATAAAACCATTATTGTAGAATGAGTATGAGGATCCAAGGAAGCGGAGAGGGTGTAAATCGAGGGGTGAGGATGGGGGGGAAAGGGTGTTAATCATAGGGTGGTACAATTCAATGGGTGGATGGGGTGAAGGAAATGGGAAGGATCTTTTATGAAAAACAATGTATTCAAACTTTGTAAATAAATCAGAATAAAATTTTTCAAAAAAGAAAAACAAACAAACAAAACCCCAAACCTGTGGATTCCCCAGCATAGTGTTAGCCCAGCCACAGTAAAGATCAGATTACAGACAGGATTGAGCACCCTCTGCAGAGAATTCTGCCCAGCCTCCCACCAGAGGGGATGCCATGTCTGAACTTTGGTCTTAGTTTAAAGATTAGGCTTACCCATTGTTATGTTGGCAACACTTAAGTATAAGGAAAATATAGTCTCCAGAGATTGAATTTTTTACGGTGATTGGCTTAAATGAAATAAAAACCTCAGGGAGACTAAGAAAGGAGCCTTTTCACAGTACTAAGCTGTGAGAGGACCTCTGCCTTAGCGTCTCTCTTTTTCAGAATTCATTTTCCCATGTTGCTGTTTTCTTTCTGCATTCGATTTGCAACAAAAACCAACTAAGTCTGTGAAAATTCTATGGAAAACAATTGAACAATGTCCATTATGTTGTTGTTGATTGCCTTCGAATCAAGCACGACTAATAGTGACCATATGAACAGAAGGCCTGAAGCCCCTCTACAACTCTCAACATTTACCAAATTTCAAAGAGTTTCCAGAGGAATGTTGTTTAGGACGTGGATGTCACTCCTGCTTCCAAACCTGTCATAGAATGTTATTGGTTGTGTAGCAACCCTAAGTACAGCAGCTCTGAGCCCTTCCCTATCCTGAGACAGTCTCACTAATTCTAACATACCAACCACCATCGCTCCAGTCACTGTATCAATCCATCTCATCCAGGGTCTTCCTCTCCTGCACTGCTGGTCCACTCTCCCAAGCATTATGTCTTTCTCCAGAACTGATCTCTCCTGGTCACGTGCCCAAAGTAAATGAGGCAGAGCTTCAAAATCCTAGCTTCCAAGGAGATACTTAATTTTACCCTTTCTAAGACAGACCTATTTGTTTTCTTGGCAGTCCATGGTATGTTCAAGACTCTTCTCCAACACCACAACTCAGAGGCATGTATTTTTCTGCTGTCATCCTTAGTCATTATCCAACTCTCTGAAGCATAACAAGTAATTGAGGAGACCATGACCTGGTTCAGGTGCACCTTTGTATCTAGATTGACATAGTTGCTCTTCAGCACTCTGAAGAGATCCATGACATTTGATTTTCCCAATGAAATTCGTATTTTGATTGTGGATTTGAGCAAGCTGTAATTGCTGTTAAATCAGCTCCATGGAATTCAAAATGCAACTTGGGAAAACATAGCAATGTTCATGAAGACGGTTCAAAGGTGGACAAAATCTTGTTCTGTTGTCCATCAAATCTCCTAAATTGAGGGTCAATTGGATCCTTACCAATAGCTAGCAACAACAAAATACATAAAAGTGACTCATCACCATTAGACAAACAGGCAACATTTTTAACTGTAAAGGAAACTTACAGAAGGAGCCATGGGGCCACTGGCATTACCCGGGTTGCATTTTCCAAGTCACCTTCTTCTTTGAAGTGTCACAGCAGGATGAGTCTATCAATGCTGACGTTTTAGGATAAGCTGAATAGTCAAGTTACATGTTCTTGCTTGTTTGTTTTTTTTTAAACGTGCTGACTTGATGTTTTCCATACCAAATTTCAATAGCCAGGTGATTTTTTTTTCCTCTGAGGCTAAAATTCTAGAGTCTGTGTATTATATTTTTTAATGGGGCTCAAAAAAGAAAATAAATAGGTATTTATGAAATCATAACTTTTTAAAAATATATATATATTTATGCAAATATATATATTTTAACTGCTTAGTAACAAATTTTAAAAGACTTTTTTATGTCTACAAAGGGAGCTTACAAAATGACTCTTTCAAAAATGAGAACTTAATTAAAAATTCAATAAAACACTGCTTTTAAACTTAAGCATTATATCTGTTTCCTAGGGCTACTGTAACAAAATACTACTATGCTTCTTAAAACAATGAGAATTTTCTTTCTTGTAGATATGTAGACTTGAAGTTTAAATTAAGGGTGTTGGGAGTTTTGATCCTGAAGCAATTAGGGAGAATTTGGTTCATGGATTTCTCCTAAATTTCCTGTAGTCCCAGGCATTCCCTCGTTTGAGGTAACATCTCTTTAATCTCTATCAGACTCTCTACATAATTCTCTTTCTGTGTGCCTTTTTAAGTGTCAGCTGCTCTTTTATAAGACCACAAGTCATACTGAGTTAGGTTCCACGTTATTCTATGTATGACCTTATGTTACATATCTATAGTATGACCTTATGTTACATCTGCAGTGATTCTCTTTCCAAGTAGATTTATATTTGAAGAAACCAGGGATTAGGGACAGTATATATCTTTTTTGATCAGTCCATAACAAACAAGAACTGAGAAGAGATCTGTGGGGATTTGAAAGAGCATGAGTCTAATCCGTTGTTGTTGTTGTTATGTGCCGTGGAGTCGCCTGCGACTCATAGCAACCCTATGTACAACAACCCTAAGCTCTGCTCTGTTCTGTGCCAATCGCACTGTCCCGGACACTCCCATCCCGATTACCCCAGTCACTGAATCAATCCACCTCATAGAGGGCCTTCCCCTCCTGCGCTGTCCCTCCACCCTCCCAAGCATGATGTCCATGATGTCCCAAGGACTGGTCTTTCCTTACAACATGTCCAAAGTATGTTAGACGGAGCCTCAGGATCCTTGCCTCCAAGGAGCTGCCCAGTGTAACCCTTTCTAGGATGAATCTGTTTGTTTTCCTAGCAGTCCATGGTGCTCTCAATACTCTTCTCCAGCACTACAGCTCAAAGGCATCAATTCTCCTTCTATCCTCCTTAGTCATTGTCCAACACTCTGATGTATAACAAGTGATAGCAAAGACCATGGCCTGTATCAGATGCACCTTAGTCTCCAGTGAGACACCATTGCTCTTCAGCACTTTGGAGAGGTCTCTATCAGCTGACTTTCCCATGACAATATGACTTTTAATTTCCTGGCTACTGGTGCCAAGAGTGTTGACTGTGGAGCCAAGCAAACTAAAGCTGTGAACAATCTCAATCTCTTCACCATCCATCTTGATGCTGCCAATTGGCCCAGTGGTGAGAATCTTTGTCTTCTTGACATTGAGCCTCAATCTATATAAGACCTTGACCCTCTGCAGCAAGCGCTTCATTTCCTCCTCAGTTTCAGCAAGCAGGGTTGTGTCATCTGCATAACGCAGATTGTTGATAGATCTTCCACTAATCTTGGCCCCACATTTCTCCTTGTAGAGCCCAGCCTCCCGGAGTCTAATCTAGATTCTTCAAATCAAGGAGCGTAAAGTAACTGTTGAGTTCACAGTTTTCAGCCTTTCCACTATAAGAGCACCTCATTCCAGTTTAATTTTAGAAGCTTCCAATAGCCTCTTTCTGGTTATTAAAACCACTCTAAACTACTCTGCTTTGAAGGAGAGTAAAGCCCTGTTAAGTCTATAATCTTTGGTTTCCTCCAATCACTCAATTCCACTGAATGCTCTTTTTCTCTTTTGTCAACACCAACAATTATCACCTTGTTTTTCAGCTTACTTGATCTCTCTTATTTGTCTCTCTGTTTGGCACAGAAGAGATTATCAACTATGTAGAAAGTACATCAATTTTTAATGTTCTACGGATGACATAAGCCTTGCCATTCTTCTCCTCTGCTCCACATCCAGTTAAGCTGTTGAGAAATCCTGATGCTTCCCTGTGGCACTGATGGGCAAGTCAAACCATTCTAACTGCTTTCATATGCCTTCATCCCAGTCCCAAACCTTCACCACAATAAAAAGCCTCAAGCCAGTCTCTTTTCTTTAATCTCTCAAACTATTTAAGACTATTCTGAGAAGCATGTTTTACTCTTCTCAAAGCATTTCATTACATTAAGTAATAGATCGCTTTCAATTCAACCAATTATGCATATTTTGTTCTATAAAATCATTATAATACACACAATACCTGGTCATCTGTCCATTCCACCTTGTTCTTCCCTTCACCAATTCCAATTAAATATTTATTGTCTGTCCTTTAATATACTCATTGAACCCGGTAACCATGTCGTTGTTGTGTGCCATGGAGTCAGGATTGACCCATAGCTAACCCTCAAGTGGCTTTTCAGAGGCAGTAAACTGCACAGGAGGAGTGTTCATTCTCCTGCAGAGCAGCTGGTAGATCCAAACCACATGCCATTGGGATTGCAATGCAGTTTCTTAGCACTAGGCCACCAGAGCTATATAGATATAGGATTGCAATCCCAAAGGCATGTCATTTGGGATGCAGGTTGTATTCCTGATGATTATCACTTTACAGCTGATTGACTGACCATAATATGTCTAACCATGGAAAAGATAATAGTAAAGCACAAACTAGAAGGTAACTATATCTCTACTTAACTATCAAATTGCATCACTGTATAAATGCCAGACTATATTACATAAGAAACAACTGAGAATCATAGTAAACCTAAGCTAATATGTGGCTTTAACCACCATAGTCCACCCTTTGTCAACTTGTTTCCTGTGCACACCTCAACTCATACATAATATCTAAATAGAGCTATATAAATAAAGCTATATTTGTATTTAAATGATACAACTAACACCTATACAACTGAAAACACACTAGTTCTGCTTACATCTCTTATTTTGAAAATATTGGAATACAGAAGGAAAGGAGCAAAGATATTTGAGACTATATATTTATCTATATCTATCTATATCTCTTTATATCTATCTCT
>NW_006399801.1:2363101-2377238 GCF_000299155.1 Elephantulus edwardii | reverse complement strand
TATCTATATCTATATATCTAATCTATCTATATCTATATCATCTATATCTATATCATCTATATCTATATCTATATCTAATCTATATCATCATCTCTCTATCTACTCATGCACACACACACACCAAAACATGGAAAAAACACCCTCCAAAAGCACAATCTTTGTTCTACAACTAATAATGTGGCTGTAGTTAGTATTTATAACGATCTTATTTTATCACTCATCTATTTTCATTTCCTTCATAAAACGTTTCAAATGCTTATGATCCTTTTCCTGGGGAGGTGACCCAAGCCTCTATTACTGAAGATTCTGGAGCATTAGTGGTTATTAGGTTCTCTAGTGTCAAGTACAACTCTATGAACAATAGATCTGTATAGTATCCTGTTTTGTTCTCATTGTATCTGACAAAGCAGACAATTGCTATAGTCATTGTGTCAGTCCATCTCATTGAGGGTCTTCTTCACTCACCCTTCCTCTTTCCAATCATGATACCTCTTTCTAGGGAAAATCCTTCCCTTTGAACATCACCAAAATATGTGAAATGAATTCTCTAATTGTTGTCTCTATGTAGCACTCTGGATTAAGTCTTTCCAAACCACATTAGTTTGGTGTTTTGGCCATCCATGGGATATCCAGCACTCCTCCCTAGCACCACAAATCAGTGACATCAATTATGCTTCTGTCATTCTTATTCATTGTCCAGCTCTCAGATGCATGTTATTGTAGTGGGGTGTCATCAAGTTGTTGTTATTTTTATATGCTGTCAAGTCCTTGCAACTCATAGCAACCCTGTACAACAGCCCTGAATCTTGCTCTAACTTGAGCTAATTTTATTGTCTCTAACACATCTGCTCCCATTACCTCAGTCACAGAGTCAATCCATCTCATCCAGGGTCTTCTTTTCTTGCTCTGTGCCTCTACCTTTCCAAGTCTGATGTCCTTCTCCAAGGACTGGTCCCTCCTTACACCATGCCCAAAGGATGTCAGATGAAGCATCAAAATCCTTGCCTCCAATGTTCATCACTGCATTATTCTTATTCACCATTGCAAGAACATGGAAACAGACCAGATTTCCAACCACAAATGAATGGATTGAGAAGTTGTGGTACATTCATACAATGAAATACTGTGTAGCACACAGGAGTAATGACTTTGTAAATTACTACCTAACTTGGGAGGGACTGAACAGCATTATGCTGAGTGAACTAATTCAGTCCCCAAGGATAAATACTGTATAAAACCATTATTGTAAAATGAGTATGAGGATCCAAGGGGGGAAAGTATAAATAGAGGGGTGAGGATAAGGGGGTAGGGTGTTAATCATAGAGCTGAACAATTCGATGGGTGGGTCAGATGAAGGAAATGGGAAGGATCTTTTGTGAAAAAAAAAATTCAAACTTTGTAAATAAATCAGAATAAAATTTGTTTAAAAAAATCTTTGCCTCCAAGGATCAGACTGGATTAACCCTCTCCAGGACAGATCCAGAACCTTTTTTTTTCTCTTAGCAGTCCACAATATATTCGATAATCTCCTCCAGCACCACAAATCAAATTTATCATTTTTTTTTTCTATCATCCTTAGTCATTGTCTAACATCGCAAGTAATTGTGAAGACCATTTCCAGGATCAGGCACACCTTAGTTTCTAGACCGAAATCATTGCTCTTTAGTGCTCTGGAGAGGTCCTTGACAATAGACTTGCGCAATGCAATTTATCTTTTTTATTTCCTGGCTACTGGTAACAAGAGTGTTGATTGCAGATCTAAGCAAGCTGAAGCTGTTATCTCAGTCTCTTCACCATCTGTCAAGATACTGCCAATTGACCCAGTTGTGAAAATCTTTGTTTTCTTGATGTGAAGCTTTAATCCCTGGCCTTCTGAAGCAAATAGGTGCTCCTCATATCAGTTCATTGATATCTCAGGTCCTCCTCAATTTTGACAAACAAAATTGAGTCATCTACATAATGCAGGTTGTTGATGAGCATTCCTCCAATCCTGATACCACATTCATGCTCCTATAGCCTAGCCTCACAATGATCTGTTCCACATATTGTTTGAAAGGGTATGGAGATAAGATGAAAGCCTAGTGTACACCTTTACAGATTTTTAACAATTCTTGCTCTACTCTGATGATTGCCTCCAAATCCAAGTTACATATAAGTGCAATCAAGTGTTCTGAGATTTCTGTTCTTCTCAGAGTAAACCACAGTTTATTGTGATCCACACAGCCTTTGCATAGTCAATGAAACACAGATAGATATTCCTCTGGTGCTTTCTGCTTTAAGCTAAGATTAATCAAACATTGGCTATAATATCCCTCAAATGCATAACACCTGAAAGGGTTGACTCACTTTCTCCCACCTTTGAGACTTTCAGAAATGCTTAGGATGGTCAACTCATCATCCTCTGCTTTGGACCTTTGAGTCTTGTGGCCCTCAGGACTTGGGCCAAGCACTAGCATCAAAGATCCAGCTGAGCCTCTGTTTGTATCATAATGCGCTCATTCAGGTCCTTCTTTTGCATCACAGTTAAATGTCTCAGCTGGATCCAGAGAAAGATGTTCTGTGTTATGTTATTCTTATGCCTGATTGTGGTTATGATTTCCTGTTAGAGGTACAACTCCTATATATCAGTTAATTGTATTGAGGAAGTGATTTGCCTGTTGTTAATTACTTTGTAGTTTAGGTGTATATATGATTGCTTGTTTATTGTTTGCGCTTATTAGCACAGCAATTGTCTGTCAGTTTACTGTATTGAGGTAGCTTGTGGGTTACTGTAATACTGGAAGCTATTCCACTGGTTTTTCAAATACCAGAAGGGTCATCTGTGGTGGATAGGTTCAGCAAAGCTACCAAGTCAAGAAAGACTGTTTAAGCTCTGATGCTAAGGAAGATTGTTTCACTTCTGAAATACTAGGACTCTGAAAGCCCTGTGAACAATAAATGAATACAATAAGAGAGGTAGAGCCCAGATGAGAAATCACTCAAAATTAGAAGAAACAGCTGCAAGCTTCCTTTAATAATTAGACTATGAAATGTGAATGTATGAAGCAGGAATGTAGAAAAACTGGAAGTTGTAAAAAATGAGATGGAATGCATGAAGATTTACATCCTAGGTATTAGTGAACTGAGATGGACTGCATGGGAGGAGCATTAATGGTCATATCAAAGTTAGATTGTTGTAGTTCTCCATCTATGTTAACCACAGGGTTAGATAGTCCTGAAATACATCCTAAAAGAGCTCTTGTATCCCAGACATACTTTACTTTTATCATCCAGTAGTAATCCAGTATCCCCTTGGTAATCAAATAATAGTTCAGGCAGAAGTATTGTGTTTAGAGAAGGCAAATCAATATCCAGAATAATTGTCTATTCCAGTAAGAACAAAATGCTACCCTTTCATTGTTGGAAATGGTCCAATGTAATCTAAAGTTACTAGCCCTGGGGGTGAAGTCCATATTAATAAGCCCATGAGTAGCCTCTATCCCTGTCACCTCAGCCATTTTTGGTTATAAGCTCATTAGACAATGAGATATGGCTAAGTAAATAGATGATTTGTTTCCACATAATACAACCTTAATCACCCACATTGACTCAATCCTTACAATTATCTTCTACCGAAATGAGGTGGGTTTGTTGTTGAACACAGAGGGCAAATGACTAATTGCCTCAATCCAGTCAGAGATAGAGTTGAGTTATATCTTGAATTCTACTTCCGTAAGACTCAACTTACATTTGGTTGACTTTTGATTGTTCTGGATTTTGATTGAAAGTTTAGTAAGTCTTCATCTCGGTCTTGAAAGGTTAGTGAAGATTCAGCTCTGACCTTGAAAAGTTTTTCTCTTTAATTTCACCGCTTTTTAAGCTGCCTGTTTATGTACAATGAATGACCCTACATTTTACACCTGTTAAATTAAACAATGAAAACTTATAATCTCTCAATTTCTTTGATTCAGAAACTTGGAAGTGGCTCAACTGTGTGACTTGAGCTCAGGTCCTTCATGAGGTTGCAGACAAGATGTTGCCGGGTGATTACAGAGAGCTGAGCTCCAGAGCTAGAGTGAACGACGGAGGAGACACAGTTGATAACAGTTACATTGCTTGTAGCTCTTAAGGTTCGCTACTGTGAATACATCACCATTCTTAGAGGGAATCATGAGAGCAAACAGATGACACGTGTATGTGCTTTCTATGATGAATATTTTGTTGTTGTTGTTGTTATGTGCCATCAAGTCGCTTGCGACTCATAGTGACCCTATGTACAAGAGCTCTAGATGCTGTTCTATCCTGGGCCAACCTAGCCATCTCAAACACACTTATTCCCACCACTCCAGTCACAGAATCGATCCATCTCACCAAAGGTCTTCTTCTCCTTCACTTCCCCTCCACTCTGCCAAACATGATGTCCCTTTCCAAGGACCAGTCACTCCTTGCAACATGCCCAAAATATGTCAGATGAAGCTTCAGAATCCTTGACTCCAGGGAACATTTTTGGCTTCACCCTCTCCAGGACAAACCTGTTTGTTCTCCTAGCAGTCCATGGTTTATTCAACACTCTTCTCCAGCACCACAGCTCAAAGGCATCAATCCTCTTTCTATCAGCCCTATTCACTGTCCAACTCTCTGATGCATAGCACATAACTATGAAGACTATAGCCCGGATCAGGCGCACCTTAGTCTCCAGCCTGACATCGTTGCTCTTCAGTACTCTTGAGAGGTCCCTAATGTTTAAGGAAATTAAAAAAATATGAATGAGTGGGAATATTTTGCAGGTTTTTTTAACTATTATTCTCACTGTCTTGGCCAGATCTTCTGTCTGCATGGGGCTTGTCACCATCCGTAAATATACTGGATCACATCAGAGCCCTTGGTCACCTACAAGAGGTTCCCCATGAGGGTCCAATGTGTGACTTGCTGAGGTCAAATCCAGATGACTGAGGTGGTTGGGGTATATCTCCTCAAGGAACTGGTGACATTTTTAGAGCAGATATTTTAGAACTGGTAATGGATAGGTATAATTGGTGTCATGACTAGAATGCTGTAATAATTTTCAGTGCACCAAATAAATGATATTGTGTGGTAACCAAGCTGCAATCATGGAACTTGATGATATTCTAAAACATTCTTTCTTGCAATTTGACCCAGCACCTATCAGAGGCAAGCCACATCTTATTTGTCATTCCCCAGATTATTTCCTGTAATGATCTTTTAAACATTTTTTTAAAAAATTTAAATAGCATTCAGTTTATTACAAATATTTATTATTGGCTTCCCATATTCCCCTCTTTTGTTTTTATCATAATTATGTTATCATCTAGATGAGCATCCTTTATACACAAACAAATAAAACAACTTAAACATAATAAGCTCAAAGAAATATTTTTTAAAATCTCCATATGATCAGAAGGATTCAGGTTGAATATTCCTTGAAAGTTTGTTTTTAATTGTCTCATTGCCACAGTGCTTGTCAAAACCAGTTCTGATTAATCTCCTTTGTCAGTGTGTCCTTTGCCATTCCCTATCACTCCTCCCTGAGAGAGATTTCACCCTGATTCATAAGGAAAAGGGGATGGCGTATTCTCTCAGCTACTTCCTGCTGTAGGTTTCAGGGTGAAAATCTTCTCTCAATACTCTAAACGGCCCCTTTGGCAATAGGAAACACTTAGACTACTGTGGAGATTGATTTTGGAATTTAGATGCACTGTTATCAATTGTGCTTAGCCATACATATTCATATCCTTGAAGATGCATCATGGAACTGTTGCAGCCTAGAAGACACAAATTTAACTAACAAGTTAAAAGTACATGAGTCAAAAATTAAAATCAATAATATTCTAAGTAGAGGTTCTAACAGTGGCACAAATCAAGTTACAGAGGGAAGGCAGTTCTTAAAAGGCTTATTGACTAGCACTTTGTCTATTATAGTATAAAGTTTAGGAACCACAAGATGTAGAGGCTCAACTATGTCATTTATTATTCTTAAATCCTAGACCAGATTCCATCTACCAGTGGGTTGTTTTATATCTCAGGAAGTCCACATGCAAGGCAGAGGTGAAGGAACTGCTTAAACTTTTACAGTATTGTTGTGAATCATATATTGCCCTGATGGAAATGGGAAGAGCAACAGTAACATCTAAGTGTTAGAGAATAGTTAACATTCAAAAACTTGTTTTCACACAGACCAAAAGATGTGTCAAATAAAAATACAAAGCCTCTTGTCATCAAATGTAAACATTAACACTTCACGAATACAAATAACCTTCATTTAGCTATAGTTTTACTGACCATGACTGCAGATAAGGATAGCAGCAAACAATCACAGGAGCTTAACGAACATTTTTAAAAATAAGTGCCAAGGCCTCTCCTCTACCTGTGAGTTTTGAAATAATTTTGTTTACTTTCAGGGATGCCATTTTTATTTAACTGTATGGTTTGTCTGCACTCAATTTATTTCCTTCCCTTTTCAATCTCAATCCTACATTGTTCTTTGTTATTGTCAGAACCTGGCAAATTTTCTGAACAGAACTATTCCTCCCTCCTTTCCCCCTAAAAGATGAAGTAACTACCGAAGAACACTGCAATCATTTTCCTAATAAACTTGCAAACTTAAAAAAAAAAAAAAAAAGATGTTCCGTGGCTACTGTCAAGTTAAGAACTATGTGAGACTGGAGAATATTCTTCCATGCTTAGTCAAATAACTGTCGGCCAGAGGCCTTAGCTGTTCTTTGGATGTTGGTTGGAGGTCTCATTTCCTCACTTTGTTAATTTTTTAAAGGACTGCTTGTATATCTTAATGGCATAATAGGTGACCTCTTAAAGTAAATTATTAAACAAAGAACAAGGTGTGAGCTGCTTTATCTTTTATTACTTAAATTCAGAAGTCCCATTCCATCATTTTTGACACATTCTCTGCTACAAAAGAGTAACAACATTAGAAATGAGTCATTATATGAGTCTATATGTAAGTCGAGGAACATGAACTCCACTGAAAGGACAATATCAAAATACTTTGCACCTATTTAAAAACTAACACATTTTCCCAGGGAGCTTTTGAAATGTGGAAAATGTCTTTAGGGACAGACCTGGCTTATGTTTGAGCTGGCCATCTTAGAAGGTTTTGCTTTTTTAAGTGCCAATAGAATGCAAGATAATTCACTTTGCTTTTAAAAATTTTTGGTTTATATTCTCAGCCTTTTACACAGTTTTAGAATTTAAAAAGCAGTCTAAGGAGAAAACTAGCCCTGGTTTTGCGGTTCCTGTATGTTTCCAATTTATCACACCAGCTTCCTTTGCTGGTGGTCTGTTCTCCCATTGGA
Organism: Elephantulus edwardii; assembly: GCF_000299155.1. Taxonomy (NCBI): domain Eukaryota; kingdom Metazoa; phylum Chordata; class Mammalia; order Macroscelidea; family Macroscelididae; genus Elephantulus; species Elephantulus edwardii. The sequence goes on along the minus strand of NW_006399801.1, from coordinate 2,369,928 downwards.
CATGTTCTTTTTAGTCTTCATTCTCAGTTGTCTGCTCAGAAATAGGAAATTTAAGTGGGGGAAAAATGTCTCTTTAACATCTTGGCTTGTTTCCACAGTTTTCTAATGCTTTAAAAATAGGATTTTATAACCTAACCAATTTTTGTAGTCGTTAAAGTAAGAACATGAGCCTTTTATGATGCTAGTCAAAGCTGAAGTCTATCTCTCTTGCTTTTATTTTGTATCTGGGTCTAGTGAGGCTTTGCTCCATAAATTATATGTTCTTTCCCTTTTGTCTTCTTTCCTGTTCTTTCATGTCTACAAATATCTTTATATCTTTAGTCTTCTAAACAAATCTTTTTCTTTACCTCTGACACTTTAAAATCATGTTCCCACTCATTTCTCTTCCCTATTTAAACACTACATGAATTGTTGAGTTGTCTCTCATCTCTCACTTAGGGGCTCTTAGATTTCTAAAAGTATTCCATTAGGCCCAGTATACCACCCCCTAGATAACAGAATCTAGTGATTTCTCCTCTGTTTACTGCACACCCAAATCTTCAACTATTATTGCTAAAAGGCTCCCTTTTGGTCTTTTTTTTTGACATTTCTCTTGAAATATTCTAATTTTGCCCCATCCTTTGCTACTTTTTATTTATTCTTGAATATTCTTTCCTAACTTCACTAAAATCCAGAGCTTTTACTTATATTTCCAATTGAGTATTGTGGATTGAATTGTGACCTTCCAATAGCTATGATGAAATCTTAATGCTAAGACCCTGTGCAGAGATAGAGGTTTTCTTAGTTGTATTTACCAAGTCATACCTAAGTCGTTGTTGCCGCCATGTGCCATCAAGTTGGAATTGACTCATGGCTGATCCTCTAGCAGATTTGCAGAGGTTGTAAGTCACAAAGAAAGAGATTGTCCATATTTATCCCCCACAGTGGCTAGTGGATTTGAACTGCCTGCCTTCGGGTTGACAGTTCAACTCCTACTTGCTAAGATATTGTTGTTGTTGTTGTTGTTGGTGTGTGCTATTGAGTTAGAATCAACTCATAGTCGACCCTCCCGTGTGTTTTCAGAGGGAGTTTAATTGCATGGGAGGAGATTAAATATCCTTCACCCATGGAGCACTTGGTGAATTCAAACCATGTGCTTTGTAGTTGCAGCTTCTTTTTTTACTTATTTTTTGTTGCTTAGTTTTTCTTTTTCTTGCAGCTTCTTATTACTAGGCACTAGACCTTCCTGCTAAGATACTAGTTGTTATTATTACATACATCATGCCAGAACCAACCCACAGCTGACCCTCCAACAGATTCAAGAAGCAGTAAATATGGGAAGAGATTGCCCATGCTTCTTTCTTAAAGAATCTGATATATTTGAACCACATGCCTATTTTTTTTTCCTTTTTTACTCTTATAAATTATATGAAGAATGGAATAGACAGAGATACATACACAAAAGTTAGGCACTTTATGAAGACAGATTACAAGGCAGACACATTTACAAGTCCAGAAATTAAAGTGTTGTCAGCACTGAAGCTAAAAGAGAAAAGGAGTCACTTTTGGAGGCATGCCTTAATTGTAAACTTTGAGATTCCCTACTTATGAGAAATCTTAGGGCTCAGATCTGTTGTTCATAAGGTCTCTATGAGCTGTATTTGACCTGATGGCACCACCAACAACTATGAGAAAATAAATTTCTTCTCTTTAAAGTGACCACTTGTAGTATCTTTTGTTATGGCAGCTATAGGTAACTAGACTAGACATTTAATTACCCCAACATCTTCACCAACAATTTTTGCTCTTTCCCTTGGGCAATAAATCTCATTTCAAGTGCTCTTTGAACACTTTGAGATGACTGTTGTTGGTATGTGCTGTCAAGTCCATGACGACTCATGTTGTTGTTGTTATGTGCTGTCGAGTTGCCTGTGACCCATAGGGACCCTATTTACAACAGCTCTAAAGTCTGCCCTGTCTTATGCCAGTCTCACTAATTCCAACATACCAAGACCCATTGCCCCAGTTACTATGACTTATACTCACCCTATAAACAATGGCTCTGAATCTCGTCCTATCCTTAACTAGCCTTACCATCTGGCACATCTGACTCCATTGCCACAGTAACTGAGTCAATCCATCACCCAGGGTCTTTCTTTCTTGTACTGATCTTACACCATTCCAAACATGATGTTCTTCTCCAAGGACAGGCTCTTCCTAGCAACATGCCCAAAATATGAGACAGAGTTTCAAAATCCTTGCTCTAAGGAACAACCCAATTTCACTTTCTCCAGGACATAAATGTTAGTTCTCTTGGCAATCCATGGTATTTTCAGTTTTCTTCTCTAGCACCACAACTCAAAGGCATCAATTCTTCCGTCAACTCTAGTCGTTGTTCTGAGATGCATAGCTTGCAATTGAGAACACCATGGCTTATATCAGGCATACTTTAGTCCTTGGACTGACATAGTAACTCTTTAACACTCTGAAGAGTTCCTTGACAGCAGATTTTCCCAGTGCAACTTGTCTTTTGATTTCCTGACTCCTGATGGCAAAGACGGTGATTGTGGATTTCCTAACCTTTTCATTTAAAAAGTAGTACATTAAAAACTGTCTGATTCAAAACATCCCAGACAATCAATCTCATCTCGTCAATACCTACTATGTCAATATTTATGCTTTCGGTTTCTTTCTTAACAATGTCCAGTTTGTCTACATTCATTATTTTCACATCCCAAGTTCCAATCACTAGTGTCTGTTTGCAACTGCTCCTCCTTCTTTATGTTTGCCAACTTGAGGACTCAGCCTTAGGTATCATATCTGTTAGTTTAAGTGTAGGGAGCTCTGGTGACCTACTGATAAGAAGCTGAACTTATTCCCGAAGGCATGCAGCTCGAACCCACCAGCTGTTCCACGGGAAATGGATGGATAACTTCTTCCCATGTAATTAACTGCCTCTGAAAACCCGCAGGTCTGTAAGCTATGGGTAGGTCCCAACTCAACAGTGCACAACACAATCTACATGCGCTTTATTATGCATAGGGTTTTCTAAGGCCTTGAAGAGATCCATAGTTATTCCCATTTAAATAAAAGGTGATCAGATAGAGTGTGGAAATTATCGAATGATGTCACTAATACCACATGTAAGCAAAATCCTGTTGAAGACCATCCAGAATCTATGAGCACATTGACAGAAAACGACTAGAAATACATGCTGGTTTTAGAAGAGGCCGTGGCAGTAGGGATATCCCTGCAAATGTCAGATGGATCTTGGCTGAAAGAAGAGAATACCAGAGGAATGACTATCTGTGTTTCATTGACTATGCAAAGGCATTTGGTTGTATGAATCCCAACGAATTGTGGCTAACCTTGAGAAGAGCAAGAATCCCAGAACATGCGATTGTGCTCATGTGCAGCCAATACTTAGCCAAGAAGCAGTTGTCAGAACAGAGCAAGGAAGCATTACATGGTTCAAAATCAGGAAGGGAGTCCATCAGGGATGCATCCTTTCTACACTCCTTTTCAACGCATATGCTGACCAGATCATTCAGAAGGCTGGACTTTATGAGGAGGAATGTAGCATCAGAATTGGATGAAGACTCATCAACAACCTATGCAATGCAGATGACAAACTTTGCTTGCTGAAACTGATGAGGGTCTGAAGCATTTGCTGCAGAGGGTCAAAAACTGTAGTCTGCAGTATGGATCCAAGTTCAACATCAAGAAAATGAAGATTCTCACCACTAGACCAATTGGAAGCATCATGATAGATGGAGAACAGATTGAGATTTTCAACAATTTCATCTTGCTTGGTTTCACAATCAACACTTGTGGTGCCAGCAGTACAAAATGAAAAGATGAATTGCATTAGAGAAGTCTGGTGTCAGGGACTTCTCCAAAATGCTAATGATCAATGATGGCAGTCTAGAGACTAAGGTGGCCCTGATCCAGGACATGGTCTTCACCATTACCTGTTATGCATCAGAAAGCTTGACAATGAACAAAGAGGAAAGAAGAAGAATCGATGCCTTTGGGTTGTAGTGCTGGAGAAGAGTATTGAACATACCATAGACTGCCAAGGGAACTAACGGGTCTGTCCTGGAGAGGGTGAAGCCAACCTAGTCTTTGTAAGCAAGGATTTTGAGGCTCCATTTCACACTCTTTTGACATGTTTCAGGGAGGGACCAGTCCTTAGAGAAAGACATGATGCTTGGAAGTAGAGAGTGTGAGTGCAGGAGAGGAAGACCCTGGATGAGTAATATTAGTAGATGTGTCGGTTTAGTGAGGCTGGCTCAGGATAGGGCAGAGTTCAGGAACATTATTTATAGGATTACTATGAGTTGCTTGGTGGATTCCCTAATTAAAACAAGCTTGAAAACAGGAGTGGCATCTACTTCAGAGAAAGCTTGCCTCCAGAAACCCTCTGAAGTTGGAGAAAGGATGAAAGTTATACAAGTGCTCAGGCCTTTCATTCATAGGGTTGCTATGAGTTTCCTACGACTTGATGGCACTTAACAATTACAACAACATGAGTTGCACATGACTTGATGGCACATAATAAGAACAACTATTATGGAACTATTGTGGATCCAAAGAAATCATTGACAATTTTTCTTCTCTATCTTGATATTGCCTATTGCTGTAGTAGTAAGGATTTTTGTTTTCTTGACAATGAAATGTAACCTATTTTGAAATCTATAGTCTTTGTTCTTCTTCAATAAGTGCTTCAAGTCTTTCTCACTTTCTACAGGCATTGTTGTGTCATCTGTATAATACAGGCTGTTGATGAGACATCATCTGATCCAGATGCTACACTCCTCTTCATAAAATCCAACTTCTTGAATTATTTTCTCAATATACAGATAAAACAGGTATGGAGGAAAGATACAGCCCTAAAGCATATCTTTCCTGATTTTAAACCATGTAATGTTTAATCCTGTGGAGCACAATTCCATTCTGATACATATGAGGTCAAATGATTCAGGATAGTAGATAATTCTCTTATTGTTCATAAATTTAATTTTGCTGGCATATGGACCTTGGTCTTATTTTCATTCAGAGTATTTTCAGGAGCCAGGCTGTCTCTCTGAAGATTATACAAAAGTCAATTAAATATTTGGACCTCCTGTGATGTCATGTTATATAGTGATAAATGTCTGCTTAATTGAGAATTTCTAGTAGGTCTGTGATCTCTTTAGTATTGTTATTTGGCTCTGATTTATGGAGACTCCTTGTGGGAGAGAAGAACTACTCTATATGGTTTCTATGGCTATAATTTTTAAAAAGATCATAAATATTTCCCTCTGTGTTACTATTGCATTATGTCAAAGTGTCAACATTTGGGTTAGTAGTAGACTACCGACATCTGGCATCATCTAGAGATCTTGATGATCCCCTGATAGTTTGTTAAATACATTTTAACAAAAGGCTTTCAATAGAAGTTTATGTAACAACAGCAGCATTGGAATTCATACATATTCTTCCATTGTTGTTATGTGCCTTGGTGAAAAAAATTTATGTCCATTTATAACTAAATGTGCGTGTATGTTTGCTAATAGATGCAAAAGTAAATTGTTGTTTTTATGTGGCTTTGAGTCACTTGTGACTCATAATGACCCTATGTATAACAGCTCTGAATCCTGCTCTATCCCAAGCCAACCTAACAGTCTCCGACACACCTACCCTCATTACTCCAGTCACTGAGTCAATCCATTTCATCGGGGGTCTTCCCTTCCTGCACTGTCCCTCCACTCTCCCAAGCATAATGTCCCACTGCAAGGGCTGGTCCCTCCTTGAAGACATCAATTGTCCTTCTATCGTCCCTAGTCATCATTGTCCAGCTGTCTGACACATAGCAAGCAATTCCGAATACTATGGCTTGCATCAGGGGTACCTTAGTTTCCAGACTGACAGCGTTGCTCTTCAGTACTTTGGAGAGGTCTCTGAGATCAGACTTTGCTAATTTGTCTTTTAATTTCCTGGCTGCTGGTACCAAGAGTGTTGATTGTGAAGCCAAGCAAATTAAAGCTGCTGACAATATCAATTTCTTCACTGTTCATAATGATGCTGCTAATCGACTTATTGTTGAGAATCTTTGTTTTCTCGATGTTGAGTTTCAATTCATATTGAAGCCACACTATTTATTATGCTGCTAAATAGAGCTCTAGTCATAGTACATAGTATCTTGTTCTTCTAACCAACAAACATTGCATTTCCAGTAATTTGAATCCACAAACTGCTCTCAGAAAAAAAGATGGGCAGTCTATTCATCAAGATTTACAGCCTTAGAAATGAATTGAATATCACTTGATGACAGTGAGTGCATGTGAGTTAGCCACGCCTAGCTTGAAACACATAACCAAACATTGGAACATGATTATTTATTTAATAAATGTGGGTTGAACCTTAGGTATACAGCAGTAAAGAGAAGTTCTTTGAAAGACAGACACATTTTTCTTACTATTGTAAAATCCTTACTCTTTATGAGTAGACTTAAATTTTGGGGAGTCTCAGGGTTATGCAAACAGTTCATTTGGCTGCTCACCAAAAGGCTGAAAGTGGCGTTCACCAGAAGTGTCTCAGAAGAAAATCAGTCATTCAAAAGCCTCAGGAGCACAATTCCACGCTGACACATGTTATGTCAAATTAACCACTGCCATCTATATGAAAGCTGCTTCTTTTCTTTTTTGAGTATTTTTAATACTCTGCATCATTCAAAGTTGAGAATAATAATAAATAATATTAGCCCTAAGATTTCTGCGTTGTTGTTGTTGTTGTTATGTGCCGTCGAGTCGTTTGCGACTCATGGCGACCCTATGCACAACAGCCCTAAACCCTGCTCTATCCTG
>NW_006399801.1:2323597-2360146 GCF_000299155.1 Elephantulus edwardii | reverse complement strand
CATTGTCCAACCCATGATCTGACAGCTTGTATCTTAAGCTTTCTTGGCTTCTGTGATCCCAAACACGTCAACTGCTAACATTTTTTTTTTCTCTTTTGACCAGTGTCTCTTAAGTTTAGTTGTACTATCTCCAAGGGAAGGTGACATGTCCTGTAGAACTCCTGTGTAGATTATGTTTTTCTTTTTGTGTAGCTGAAAGATGCCTCTTCGCTATTATCCAAGGTGGCTTTCCCCGGTGCGCAGCTTCCCGGCTTCCCTTCCGCCCAGGAGCACGTTCTCCCGCCGGTTTTTCTGTGTACCTGAATGATGCCTCTTCGCTGAAAGATGCCTCTTCCCTATTATCCAAGGTGACCCTCCCTGGTGCGCAGCTTCCCGGCTTACCTTCCGCCCAGGAGCAAGCGAGATTTAAATAAATAATTAAGCATGTTTATTTGAGTTGCATACAAATAATTCTATACAACCATTTCTCAACAGCTTTACATATTTAAGAATGGTTGAAACAAGGTTATAGCTTCCAGATAACCTCAATACCATTACTTAGAAAGCATCAGACTCACTTTAATATATATCAGTGCCTTCAAATTGTGGTGCTAGATACAAGTCTAAAACATGCCATGGTCTGCCAAGAAAACAAATAGGTTTGTCTGGGAAGAGAGTGAAACCAAGTTTCTCCTTGGAGGCTAGGATTTTGAATGCGCGCTCCCGCCCTCCCCCACCCCAAAAAAAATCTACTTGTGTTTTATTGATTATGCAAACACATTTTACTGTGTATCACAACAAATTGTGGCTAATATTTGAGAAGAATGGGAATTGCAGAACACCTGGCTGTACTTATGGGAAACCTATACTTAAACCAGGAAATTGTTGTATGAACTGGGCAAAACACTGCTTGGATTAAAATCATCAAAGAAATGTTTCAAGAATGTTTCCATTCTCTATATCTTTTCAATAGAAATGAGGAACAGCTCACTCTGGAGGCAAGACCTTATGAAGAAGAATGTGGCATCAAGATTGGAGAATCATCAACAACCTATGATATGCAGATGACACAGCCTGCTTGCAGAAACCGAGGAGAACTTAAAGTGATTGCTGCAGAAGTCAAGCACTGCAGCCTTCAATGTGGATTACATCTCATTATCAAGAATACAAAATATCCTCATCACTGGGCCAACTGGCAGTATCATGATAGGTGAAGGAAAAGTTTGAGGTTGTTAACAATTTAATCTTGCTTAGATCCACAACCAACACTTTTGGGATTGTCAGTCAGAAAATTAAAAAAAAAAAAAAGGGTTGCTGTAGGAAATTCTGCTGTCATCAATGACCTCTCCAGAGTGCTAAAGAGCAATGATGTCAGCCTACAGACTAAGGCCTGATAACAAAGGATAACAAAGAACAATTGATGCCTTCGAATTGTGGTACTGGAGAAGGTGAAACCACGTTATCCTTTGGAGGCAAGGATGTTGAACCTCCATGTCACATACTTTGGGTGTGTCACTAGGAGGGACCAGTCCTTGGAGAAGAACATCACACTTGGAAGAGTAGAGAGTCAGGAGAGGCAAGGAAGACTCTTGATGAGATGGATTGACACAGTGACTGTGGCAATGGGGGCAGTTGTGTCAGAGACAGGATAGGGCTAGGTTCAGAGCTATTGTTCATAGGTTCACTATTAGTTGCAGTTGACTTAACAACACATAACAATAACTTATGAATGATTCTTTAAAACATTTATATGTTATAAAATTAATAAGTGTCTTTTTTTGCCTCTGGGTAGGGACCTCTGGTATTTTCTATTAGCTTTTCTATACTTTAAGCATAAAAATTTCATTGGGAGAGTGAAATTATGCTTGGAAGTGCCATGTTTATTTGATATTGATGATATTCTGCTGATTGACTTTGCACTCAATTTAATACAGTAATCATTTTGTTCCCGAGTGACTATGGCATGCTTCTGTTCCCAAAGACCTGAGCCTGAATCAAAATCCTATGTAAGAAAAGCAAGGAGTGAGATAACGGATTCTGTGTTCTTCACCCTTCATCATATTTTTATTCCAACCAGCTATGTTGAATTTATTTTCCTTTAAACTCCAGAGTTACTGAATTGTCTTTTCCAAGATATCAATCCCAATTTATATAATCAATTGTGTCCTCAAAGAACAAAAGAAATCCACTTCCCTGTTTATCCATAGAAAGAGAGACTTCCATGGTTTTAACATTAATGTTACAAGTTTAGTTTCTTTTCAAAATTAGTCTGTGTATACCAACACACACACACACACACACACACACACACACACACACACACACACCAAACAGACACAATGGTAATGAAGACATCTGTAATATTTTGGTTATTTAGTAGCATGTTAAATACAAAACATGATACTACTGCACTGAGGCCTAATTACAGTGGAAATTCTTACAGCCTAATAGTGGACATCACATATTATATGTTTTAATTGTTTATTGTTCACAAAAGTCAATAGAGGATAAACCATCAGAGGTAAAAGAGAACCAGGACTTAGATAGAGCCCTTCTGCCCTCTCCGTCACAATAGTGTCTATCAAACTTGAGTATTGTACAAATCCTTTTAAAAGGGTTTTAGAAGACACTTTTCTGGGCTTCCAAGGTAAACATTAAAGTTAAATGCTGCCATATTTTAAATTATGACCTAGCGTAATAGTATTATAAATGAAGAGGCAAACATGAACATCTAGATATTCAGAATATATTTACATGTTTCTAATGGCTAAGATCAATGTGAAAGCATAAAGTTTAAAAATACGTATTTTATATTCTCAGGACTTCCTGGAAATATAGGGCCTCCAGATTTAAAAAACAAAGTAACAGTCACAAAAATCACCCCAAACTAAAAACAAAATAAAACACGTACTATGGCAAAGGACTCAGCGGCACTTAGCAACACAAACACCAACATAGAGAAAGCTCTTTGGGCCTGGTGGGTAGAAAGTTATGCTACCAAGTCAAAGGTGGGTGATTTTAATCTGTGGCCATCAGGTCTGGTTTTAATTATTTTTGGTCATTCTTCTAAGTGGTATAGCACTGGTCTGTCCATTTGCCGTAAAGAGGTAACTCATGATTGCTGTGATGCTGAACACTGTAACAATGATGCATCCAATGTGATAATGGTTACCCATGCTGGACAGTGTTTGGTGGAGCTCCCCAATTAAAACAAGCTTGGAAGCAGGAGAGGCATCCACTTCCAAAATGGCTTGTCTCCAGAAACTCTATATCTTGGAGACGCAATGAAAATTATACAATTGTTCAGGTCTTTTGTTCATAGGGTCACTATGAGTCATCTACAATATTTGATGGAACTTAACAACACCAACAACAACACCAACATGACAAAGGATAATTTATTTGATAACTTTCCTGAATGAAGATACACAATTTACCACCATCATGCATAAGTTCTGAAGGAAAGATAGATGGTAGTCCTCGGGCATCTAAATATGCAACTTTTTGAGGAAACATCATGCTGTTTTCCAGAATGTGTTTACCATTTTACAATCCTACTACCAATTTATAAGAGTTCTTACTTCCTTATGATCTTGCCAGATTTATTTCCTCTTTTAAAAAAAGAAATGAGTACCATTTTTATAGCAGTGAGATGGTATCTCTTTGTAGTTTTTGCTTTCTTGAAATATTTCATTTTCTTGTGGAATCTCTGTAATTTTTAAATACAGGGTCATATCACTAGAATATGCAGAGTTACTGTACCAAAAATAATTGGTCTAATTGGAAGTATTTCAGAAAGTATATGTGAAGCTAGACACATTAGCCCCCACTGGGGTTATGGTCTCCAGGTACCCCAAATGCAGACACATGGTTTTGTAAATAAGTATAAAAATAAAATAAATATCAAAATCATCAATAGCTGTGAGATTAATATAAAAGAACATTTTTCACACTGTGAAGAAACTGTGGAAAGACTGTGAGAGACTGAGGGAGACTATGAAGAAAATTTGGGAGAGACTGTGGCAAGGTACATGTACCTGACATAACCATGTCGATGGAGCCAAAGTTAAAGGTTTTACTTCTGAAAGACTAAATGAAGAGCTGTTTTGTGACTGCTATAAGACAAAATTTGCTGGATGATTGAGAAAACCAAAGGTTTATCTGTGCTGTTGAATGCACCTAGACTTTCACCTACTAGATGGGAAGTAGTCTGATCTAATTAAAGAATTGTGTCTTGCTTTTAATCTTCCTAGGGATCCTGTTCACTAAACTTAAATGATATTTTTGTCTCCCTATTACCCTCAATCTATTTCCCTAATAAACCCCAGTACTGTGAGTAAAGTCTGTGAGTCAATTTCAATGAACATTGGACACAATGATTTGTAGAAATAGGTGTAGGAGCAGGGAGGGTGGCATCTCTGACCATGTAGCTATTTGTTTGGTACTATGGATATTATTTATGAGGACAGTTCCCCTTTATGAAGCAGGTAGAAACTCAGCCACCCCCATGTTGCCTCTGCTCCTTTTAAAGTATCATATCATCAAAAGCCAATGGTAATGAAGGAAGGAATTCAGGAAGCATTGACGCATCGGCAAAAAATAAAACCCCAGACTGATGGGATATCACTTGACATGTTTTATCCAACAGGTGAAACCATGAACATGCTCACCGGTCTATGCCAGGAAATTTGGAGGACAGCTGTCAAGCCACTTGACTATAAGAGATCTGTATTTGATCCCATTCCTCAAAAAAGGAGATCTAATAGAATGTGAAAATTATCTAATAATATCACTAATATTACATTCAAACAAAATATTGCTGAAGATAATCCCCAAACACCAAAATAGTATATTGTTAGAGAACTGCCAGAAGTCCAAGTTGAATCAGATTGGTCTTGGCTGAAAGCAGAGAATATCAGAAGAATGTCTATTTTTATTTTATTGACTACGCAAAGGCATTTGACTGTGTAGATCACAGTAAATTTTTGCTAACATTGAGAAGAATGGGACTCTCAGAATACTTAATTATGCTCATATTCAACCTATACTTAGATCAAGAAATTGTTGTCCTAACAGCAAGGGAAAACCTCATGGTTTAAAACTAAGAAAAGTTTGTTCCAGTGTTTTATCCTTTTTCCATACCTATTCAACCTTTATGATTCACAAATCATTCCAGAAGCTGGACTATATGAAGAAGAATGTGGCATCAGGATTGAAGGGACACTCATCAACAACAACCTGTATTATGCAAATAATATAATCTTGCTATCAGAAGTGAAGAAGATGTGCAGCACTGACTGCAGAAGATCAAAGACTATACCTTTCAATATGGATCACACCTCAACATCAAGAAATAAAAAACTTCACCACTGGATCATTAGGCATTATCATGATGTCATTGTTGCTGCTATATGCTGTCAAGTTAATTTTGACTCCTAACAACCCTATGGATATTGGCTCTGAATCTTGCCCTATCCTGAGCAGTCTCACCATCTCTGCTACACCTGAACTGATTGCCACGCCAGTCAGTCTGTCACTCCATTTCTTTCAGGACCGTTCTTTTTTGCACTGAAACTCTACCCTTTCAAACATGATATCTTTCTCCAAGAATGGCACCACCTGATATCATGTGTAAAGTATAAGAGCTGGAGTTTCAAAACCCTTGCCTACAAGGAGCAACCAAATTTTACCTTCTCTAGGATAAACCTTTTTTTTGGCAATCCGTGGAACGTTCAATATTCAATATTCTTCTCCTGTAGCACAACTCAATGACATTGATTCTTCTTTTATCATCCTTATTCACTGTCAAGCTCTCGGATTCACAGCAAACATTTGAGAAGACAATGGTTTGAATTAGGTGTACCTCAGTCTGTAGGATGACATTGTTGCTGTTTAGTACTCCAGAGAGGAACTTTTCCCACTGCCACTTGTCTTTTGATTGCCTGAATGCTTGTTCCAAGGATGTTGATTGTGGATCTAAGCAAGATAAAATAATTTGCACCTTCAATCTTCAATCTTAACGACATCATGATAGATGGTGAAAATATTTCATTTTACTTGGATCCACAGTACCACCAGTCAGGAGATCATGTATTCTGCTGGGCAAGTCTGCTGCTAGGGACCTCTTAAAAAATATCAGTTTGAAGAGGATGAGAAAGAATAATTGATGTCTTTGAGCTGTGGTGTTGGCTAAGAGTTCTGAATACTTCACAGACTGCCAAAAGACAAACAAATATATCTTGGAGATATTACAGTCAGTGTGCTTCTTGCAGACGAAGATGATAAAACTTCATTTTGCATACTTTATACATGCTGTTAGGAGAGGCTGTTTCTTGGAAAAGGGCATCATGCTTGAAAATGTGGTAGGTTGGTGAAAGATAAGAAGTTCCAAAGATAAGAAGCACCAAATTGCTGCCACTGCACATTGTCTGAAGCTGCCATCACATATTGTCTTTATTTTCTTGAAGTTGAGCTTCGAAGGCTATAGTCCTTGACCTTCTGCAGCAAGCGATTCAGGTCCTCTTCAATTTTAACGGGAAATCAGCTCTCAAGAACATTTTTCAAGATCTAAGGAGCAAGGATATCAGTTTAAAGTCTAAAGTGTCCCTGTGTCCCTGACCTAACCCATGTTAATTTCAATTGTTTTACATGGACTTGAAAGCTGGACAACAAAAAAGGGTGACAAAAGAAGAATCAATATATTTTTATTGTGATGTTGGCAAAGAGTGTTGATAATCTATGGCTAAAAGAACAAAAAAGCCTGTCTTGGGGGTAATTGCAAACATGGTGGTCCTTAGAGGCAAGGATGGTGAATTTCACCTCATATACTTTGGGCAAGTGGTCAGGAAAGTCCGGTCTTCTGAAAAAGACATCATACTGGGAAATGGCCTGTTAATGACAAGGTCAGAAAAAGAAAGGAAGACTCTCAACAAGATGGATTGATACAGTGACTGTAACAGTAGGCTCCAACATGTCATAGTCTAGTTAGGATAGAATATGGAAAGTTTCCAGTCTGTCGATCACAGGTTTGGTATGAATTTTAGTTGACTTGAGGGAATATAAAAATAGTCAGGGTTCTCTATATATAAAAAAAATCATTCAGATAGACAGACAGACAGATAAATAGATATATGCAGGAGAGAGAGAGAAAGAGAATAGATAGATGATAGATTGATAGATAGATAGATAGATGATAGATAGATAGATAGATTGAGAGATAGATAGATAAAATTACTCCTAAGATTGATTCGTGCAATTATTGAGGCATTGGCTATTCTAAAATCCACAAGTCAGGTAAACAAGCTGGGCTCTGAAACTTGAGTTCCTAAATTCCTGGATTAGATGAGGAAAGGAGTGAAAATTCAATGATCTTCAGATAATTAAAAATATCTCTTTATAATCTTAAATACTTAATAATCTTAAGTACACAAATACTAGGGAAACTCCTTTTTGTCTCTTAAGGCCTTCTTAACTGATTGAGATCTACATACATTATCTAAGTTAGTGTACTTTACTTGAGGCCAACTGCTTTACTGTAATTGCTATGTAACATCTCAAAACTCATTGTGGTCTACTTAGAACAGATTCATATATGACCATCTAGTGGGTTTTCAGAGGCTGTAAATTGCATGTGAGGAAATTTCCCACTTTTCTTCCCCAATGCAGCTGATGGATTTAATCCATCAGCTTTAAGATTTGAAGCACAACTCCTTACCCAGGAGGCTTCCAAGGCTCTCCAACAACAATTAGAATAGTGTTTTTCTGGATAATTGGGCCCCATAGCTTAGGCAAGTAAATACATAGAATTAACCATCACAGCAATGTATGGAATAATAAAGTTCATAATGTCTGTGGTGTCAGAATCCAAATTCACTGTCATTGAGTGGGTTCTAGCTTATAGTGACCCTCTATTAGCTTCCAAGTTTGCAATTAGCAATGAGAGGAACTGTCTCTCTTCTGGTGAATTCAAAACCTCTAGGAACTTCAGGTTAGAAACACAACTCAGCACAAATTCTGCACTCATCATACACCATCTACATTGTGGCCCTAGGTAATATTGTGAGATGGAAAATTTGTCTTGAAAATCAACTTCCCTTTGCATCTAGCACTCTGCCTCTAACTCTATTGCATTCTCTCTCCACCTGCTGCTTCCACTTCTTTTCTAGTCATGTGAGGTTTTCTCTGCTGAAGGTCAATTACTGTTTGTCAAAATGGTTGACATTGAAAGTGGCTTAAGTGCTCCCTCAGCTGATTGACTTGTATTGACACCCTAGGATCTCAAAGACAGTAAAGTTTGAATGGCCAAATGAATGAAGTTTTAATGGTATCATAAATTGATTGAGAAATAATTGATAGATGGATAAGTCGTTGTTGTTGTTGTTATGTGCCCTCAAGTAGACAGATAAATTATTGTTAGATAGCTTCCATCTAGTCAGTTCTGACTCATGATGATGTTACATATAAGAGAACAAGGTATCAACCTCATCTTCACATCTGCCAGAATGTTTATATTCACCTGCAGCCAATTTCATCTCATTGAAGGTCTCCACTTTTACTGGCATTTTACTCCACTGAACATGATGTCTTCCTATAACAACTGAACTCTCCTGATGAAAGTATCCAAGTATGTAAGGTGAACAGTGTTCTGTTGTGATTCATAAGGTTTCTGTTGGCTAATTTTCAGAAGATCATTGACCTTTATTCCTAATCTACTCTAGCCTGGAAATTTGGCTGCAACGTATCCACCATAGGTGATCCTGGCTGATTGTTGGAATAACGGTGGCACGGATTTCATGTATCACAATCACATGCAAGCCAATCATAACCCAATAAACTGGCAGGTATGTAGTAAAATTTTTATTAACATTATTACCACACTAGTTTTCAAATAAGAAAATTGAGCCTTATAGCCAAGACTTTAACCCATTTTTGACCAACTTCATAACACATACGAGATATTTTTAACTATATCAGCCTCGTTTCACATATTCCAAATCCTTGTTCTTGGTACTACTTCATGCCCTGTTCACACAAATGATAATATAACTCTTAGACCATGAGGAAATCCAAATTTTCTAAAGAGCTGTGAGTATCTAAAGTCGAGGACTGTTTATTCCTTTTTAATTTTTTTGTTATCTGTTAATATTCAGTGCCTTACTAATTAAATTGAGTTGAATAAGCTTGGCTTGGATCTAATGTCTGCGCATGGGACAAGTATGGTGACAGTAATAAAAAAATTTGTGCTCAAAGTACTTGGGGCTTAGGAGCCAGAAGAGTTGGGATGCAAATTTCCCACCTGCAATGTAAAAAATAAAGCAATATCTCTAAGTCTCGTTTCTTTCCTCTGAAAAATGAGTTTGTAATTATATTTATTTTTCTAGCAAAGTCAGTGGAAATGAAGAAAACCCCAAAGAAATGGATTGACACATTAGCCACAAGCAATGGACTAGGATGATAGCAATGGCCTTGAAGATTATTCAGGATCAAGCAACTCTTCTTTCCATTCTGCAGGAAGCCACTATGAGCTGGAATCAACTCAAAGGTAACAAGCAACAATTTTCTATTGTTACTTGAAAGTTATAAAATATGCAAGGGAAAGTGTCTGGCACTTAGTAGAACCTCTGTAAATTATATACTAAAGATGAGCAGGAAATTGAAATACAGTTCTCCAACAGTGATAGAAGATGGAAGCAGTACATTTTACTTCTTGAGCTCCTAGTAGTTTAGGGAAAAGATCCTCTCTCAATCACTTTCTGTCAATTGACCATTTAAAGGTTGACTCACAACTCATCCTGAATGACTTCCTTTAGAAGACACCCATCATGCATCTCTTAAAAGATAAGTCACTGAAAATATGATCTTCGTGTTCTAAAACTACTTTTATCTGGGGCAAACACAATATCTGAAACGCTAGAAAAGCCTTTTAAATGGAAACGTGTGCCTCTGAAGGTCATGACCAGTTAAATGACCTTTGAGTTGGTGGCGCATCAAACATCTCCCAAATATCAAGTTCAAAGATAATTTGCCAAACAAATGTTCAATTAAAAAGTTGGAGTTTTTTAAAGAGACCATAAATGACATCCAAGTAGATATATGCATACCCATGTTTATCTCGGCTTTGATTACAATAGCAAGGAGTTGGAAACAACCTAAATGCCTATCAACAAATGAATGGGTAGAGAAGCTGTGGTATATCTGCACAATGGAATACTATGCTGCATTGAAAAACAAGGAACTCATGCAATATTATTCAAAATGGGTGACCCTGGAGGACATTATGCTGAGTGAGGTATCTCAGTCACAAAGGGACAAATGCTATATGGTGCCACTGTTGTAGAATGAGGCTGGCATCGGCGTGGGGGTAAGGCTGAGAAAAACAGGATGAAATAGGTTTACGGCACTGAAGTCTATGGGGGAAAGAATAGTTTAAAAGTATTATATTTTAGGGCATTAAGTTTATTGTAGGAGTACGCAATGAGGGTTGCAGAGTGGATTATATTTGGGGGTAGGGGGTGGGGTTTGGGGAGGTGCGGGGGGGATTGTGTACCAATGAGGGAGTTTTTCTTTTGCTTTCAAGGAAAGGAGCGAACTGGGGGTGGGGGTGGAGGTGAGTGGGTAGGAAGAAAAGTGCAACAATGAGTGAATGGAATTCCAAAATCTCTGTAGATGTTCATTGAAATGAAAAATAAATAAATTAAAATATTAAAAAAAAGTTGGAGTTTTTCTTTTGCTTTCAAGGAAAGGAGCGAACTGGGGGTGGGGGTGGAGGTGAGTGGGTAGGAAGAAAAGTGCAACAATGAGTGAATGGAATTCCAAAATCTCTGTAGATGTTCATTGAAATTAATAATAATAATAATAATAAAGTTGGAGTCAGTATCAAGAAGGAAGCTTAGATGGCCCATTCAGTAGGGAATTGTGCTGCCAACACAAAGGTGGGTGGTTCATATCCCCCAGCTGCTCTGAAGGAGAAAGATGGGCAACCTCCTCTCATACTATTTACAAACTCTGAATACCAGCTCAATACGAGAGTGGGTCCAAATTCAATGGAAATAAGGGGGTTTTTTTTGAGCCAAATTTCCTCTTTTTTAGTTCCTCCTCCCAGGTCTCTGGGGCTTTGATGTACAAGTTAATTTTCTATAGGTCAGGGCCTCTGCTGGGATAACTGGGGAGCAGATTGCCCTCTAATGATTCCTTGAAGAAGCAGAAGGATCAATGTGGAGTCTGATATTGCAGGTCACTGAAAATCTATTTTGTAGTGAAAGTGTTGTCACTGAATGTTCCAAATTATGCTTCCTGAGTCCTCAACGGAATCCACAGGTTTCTATTGGTGAAAGCCTAAAAAATTAGAATCTAATCAAAGAATATAGAATGAAGACATAGGAAAAGTGATTCCAAAACATAGAGCTACCTTATGATCCTGGAATTCGACCCATCAGTATATACCAAATAGACTTGTAAGCACTGACACAGATTAAAAAAAAAAACAACAAACCTCTATGTGAATGTTCATTGATGGATTGATTGTTCATAATATCCAAAAATGGAAATAATTTAATGCTCATTAATAGATTAAAGAATAAACAAAATGTGATACACAAAGGGAGAGAGAATATTACTAGGACACATTCTATCTTCATACCTTTTCAATCTATATGAAGAACAGATCACCCAGGAGGCTTGTCTCTATGAGTAGGAGTGTGGCATCAGGATTGGAGGAAGACTTATCAACAATCTGTGTTATGCATATGACACAACCCTGCTTGCTGAAACTGAGGATGACCTGAAGCACTTGCTGCTAAAGGTCAAGGACTGCAGCATTCAATATGGATTGAAGCCCAACATTAATAAAACAGAGATTCTCACCACTGGGCCAATTGGCAGCATCATGATGAATGGTGAATAGATTGATATTGTAGATAGCTTTAGTTTGCTTGGCTCCACAATCAATATTCTTGGTACCAGCAGCCAGGGAATTAAAAGACGAATTGCATTAGGAAAGCCTGCTCTCAGAGACCTTTCCAAAGTACTGAAGAGCAGCACTGTCAGTCTAGAGATTAAGGTGAGCCTGATCCAGGTCATAGTCTTTGTAATTACTTGCTATGCATCAGAAAGCTGGACAATGACTAAGGATAACAGAAGGAGAATTGATGCCTTTGAGTTGTGGTGCTGGAGAGAATATTGAATATACCATGGACTGCTAGGTGAACAAAAATATTTGTCATAGAGTGGGTGAGACCAGGCTGTTTGCTCCTTGGATTCAAGTATTCTGAAGTTTCGTCTGACATATATGTTGCAAGGAGGGACCAGTACTTGGAAAGGGACACCACGCTTGGGAGGGTGGAGGAACAGCACAAGAGAGGAAGAATCTCAATGATATGGATTGATTCAGTGACTGGGGTAATGGGGATAGGCGTGTCAGAGACAATAAGATTGGCACAGCGTAGAGCAGGGTTTTTGGTTGTTGCGCTATGAGTTGCAGGCAACTTGACGGCACATAACAACAACAACAAAGAGAAACAAAGTCCTGATACAACACGGAGAAACCTTGTAAACATGATGAAAGAAAAAAATATTAAATTATTTCTAACATGAAATAACTGTAATAAGCAAATATATAAAGATTAGAGTTTAATGGTTAATAATAAGGGAGAGGCAGGGAAAGGAAGAATCATTGTGTAGGGAGTATTGGGTTTATGTGTAAATTTTAGCAGCAAATACTGATAATGAATGTACAATTTGATGTACTTAATTTTAATGAAGTATATACATAAAAATACTTAATTTGAAGGTATTATGTTATCTGTATTTCTATAACAGCAAAAACAACAACAACTGGTCTTTAAAATGTTTAATTGCATGATACTAAGATTTTAACTTGGCCAAGACTTCTCTTTTTATTTGAAAATGCCCTCTTCTTGTATTTGCTGAGTTCTGCAGCTCTTCGTCAAGCCTGGCTTATTAAACTTACATGTTTATTTTCATTTATATATTGTGACAGAAAGTTTCCTGTTCCTTTCACTCATTAATATCTACCAAAAATATTCAGATTTGTTTCATTGCTTAGCATGTGTCTTTTTATTCAAGAGGATGTTTGGCTTAGTGCAGTTTCTACTGATGCTTCATTCTGTTGAGTTAAGCTCTGGTAGCCCAGTGGCAAGAAGCTGTGCTGCAATCCCAAAAGCAAGAGGTTTGAATCCACCAGCTGTTTGGTGAGGGAAGGTTGGACAATCTCCTCCCATGTATTTAACCACCTCTGAAAATCCACCGAAGAGTCAGCTATGGTTCATTTCTGATTCTATGGTCACACAACAAAAAGCAACTCAAAAGGAGAGAGTGGAACTGCCTCATAGAGTTTCCTAGGCTGTAATATTCACAGAAACAGTCACATCTTTTTTCCTGTCTGCCATTGGCAGGCTCAGATGGCTGACGTTTCATTTAGCAATCAAGTGCGTAACCATTCTGCTGCAATGGCTCCCAAGGGGACTTTTCTAATGTTGCGTTTGCTGATGGAGCTGTTACCTACTACCACTATTCTGGGAGGCCTCACTTGAACACATTGGGCTATGAGTGAAGATGATGTGAAGTGTGGTTAGCAATCTCAAGTCTGGCTAAAAGCCAGGCAGTCCCTGTTCAGGGCCCTCTCAAGCCTAAAGCCACTCCTATTAGCAAACCTCAAATGTGCTTGTTCCCTCTTCCAGGAGAGGGTCAACCTCTCCTGAACCCAGTATCTCTCCTTCCTCCTTTTGGTCCACAGTTAGGATACAGAGGCTGCTTTGGGTATTTTTGCCTTCTCTTTCCATGGTGCTTCTGACTCAGGAGACCTTTTCCTGGGATCCTTATGCTACTTGGGAGGGTGAACAGTTCATACAGTCTAGTCAACTTCAGATTGAGGAAAATGCTGCAATCCAGGGTATTTTTGGCTCAAGCTAGCTAAGAGCAGTAGAATGCAGCTTTTTTTCTTTCTTTTTACCAGAAGCACATAACTGCCTCTTTCAATTATTTCAGCTAACTTTAGTTGGTGATCCGTGAATAAATAAAAAGTGCTAGGTGAACTGAGTGTGCAGGGTGGTTTCACATAAAAGAGGCATGCTGTAAGGAGGATATCTGTAGTGGGGAGCATCTAATTAGGAAAATCTAACAACCACCTCAGTGAATGTTTCCTAGGGAGCCTGCGACCATGCTCAATGCATCCACTGCACGTTAAAGATTCATAGCTTTTGCTGAGTCGTTACGAAAATGATAACAGCCATAAAGGTGTGTTCAGCTTGCAAGAAAATCGGAAGGCACTGCTTTGGTTTGGAAATTATGTATGTGTGAGCACAGATGTGCAAGTGTTTGAGTATGAATAGGTGTGTATAGATTTATATATGTGTAAACATCCATTTGTATGAGCACATGTCTATGTATATGCATGTGTGTGTGTGTATCTGACACAAAAAAACATTCACTAGGTGAACTTTGTGTCACATCTTTCCTATTTACTTTCAAGTCCCTTGCCCTCTCCCCTATATGGACCCTGGGTCTCACCTAAAAACTGTTAGATTCCGAGCCTATAAATCATAGCCAATCTAGTTGCTATCAAGTTGATTTAGATTCATAATGATCCCATAGGGTTCCCAATGCCTGCTTCTGGGGAAGTGGTTTGCTAAGCTTTTTTCCAAACACCTCTGGGTACAGTCAAACCTCCAACTTTTCAAGTAGCTGCCATAGATTTAACAATTGGCACCATCCAGGGCTGCCTACATACTTGTAGGTACTTGTTATTTTGTGTTATCTGTCATGTTTTGAAAAAATAGTATCTAGCAAGCTTTCAACTCTTAAGAAAAAACATTTTACAATGTAGACTTTTAAAACTTGGAATTTTTTTATTATTATTAATTTTAATGAAAATTTAGACAGACTTTGGATTTGCATTCATTCTTTGTTTCACTTTTCTCTCTGCCCACCCCTACCCATGCTGTTTGCTCTTCTCTTTAAAAAGTAAAAGAAAAATTCTTTCATTATTATATAATCCCTTCCCCCACATCCACTCCACTATGCAGCCTTCGTTTGTTCTGGACTCCTGTCATGACAATAATACCTGATCATATATCCCTTTAAAACAGTTCTCTCCCTCATCTGTTTTAACGCAGTATACATAATTTGTCCCATCGTTCTCAGTCTCACCCCGACCCTGATGTTAGTCCCATTTTACAACAGTGGCACTATGCAATATTTGTCCTTTTGTGACTGAGATATTTCACTCAGCATAATGTCCTCCAGGGTCACCCATTTTGAATAATATTGCATGAGTTCCTTATTTCTCAATGCCACATAGTAGTCCATTGTGTGAATATACGACAGCTTCTCTACCCATTCAGTTTTTGATGGGCACTTGTTTCCAACTTCTTGCTATTATGAACAAAGCCATGATAAACATGGGTGTGTATATATATCTGCTTAGGTGGCAGTTATAGTCTCTTTGGGGTATATTCCCAGTAGTGGAAATGCTGGGTCACATGGTATTTCTATTTGCAACTTTTTGAGAAAGTGATTTTTCAAGATTGAAAAATTCTGACACAAATAATGGTTTTTAAGCTTCCCAGAACTGATGGGGAGATCAGAAGTATGTTCTCATCCTTAATGCACAGAATGTAGAATGTAACAATGAGAAGGACTAGTGCATGCTTCATGCAGTTCCCAGGAAGCATTTATTAGAATCGTTAGAAACTCACAGGCAGTAGCCCGCCAGGAACATGTCTCTATTATATCCTCACTCCTTTCTTCTTTTACTTTGTCCTACTGGCAGCTAGAAGGTGCCTTGCATAGTTCTAGCATTTTTTAGAGATTGCACACAAAAATTAGGACTCAGGAGTAAATTCATTAATTGAACAATTCTAGGGAGCTTGGAGAAGGACATCATGCTTGGAGGATGAAGGGACAGGGTAGGAGAGAAAGACCCTGGATGATATGGATTGACAAAGTGACTAGGGTGATGGGGATAGGTGTGTGGTGGAGACAGTGAGACTGGCTCAAGATAGGGCCAGGTTCAGAGCTTTTGTGCATTGGGTCACCATAAGTTGCAGGGAACTGGATGGTACATAACAACAACAAGGAGCTCTGGTGGTCAAGTGGTAAGAATTTGCTTGTAATCACATAGGTGTGCAATTTGAATACAATAGTTGCTCCATAGGAAAAAGATGGGCAATCTCCCCCCCCCCCAAGTGACAAACAGCCTCTATAAACCCACTAGAGGGTCACTATGGGTCATCTGACTTGTGAGGACACAATAGCAACAGTCTTAGAAGCTAAGGTCACTTAAATTCAGAGATTATGTGAGTGAAAATTCAGATTAACTAATCTGAAATATTGAATAGCAACCAGATTTAGACTCTGAAAGGGAGAAACTTTGTTCAATTTGGTACAGTTTTCGGAACATAAAATCAGCAAATATTAGAGAGTTAGAAAAAAATTATTTTTCCTTCATAAAGGCTGAGCATCAACAAAGCTAGAAAAACCAGGTGTAGGAAGTGGGATAAAAGGATAACACCATTGTTGTTGTTGTTATGTGCCGTCGAATCTTTTGCGACTCATAGCGACCCTATGTACAACAGCCCTAAACCCTGCTCTATACTGTGCCAATCGCATTGCCTCTGACACACCCATCCCTATTACCCCAGTCACTGAATCAATCCACCTCATAGAGGGTCTTCCCCTCCTGCTCTGTCCCTCCACCCTACCAAGCATGATGTCCCTGTCCAAGGACCTGTCTCTGGTTACAACATGTCCAAAGTATGTTTTGAAGGAAATAGCAAAAAATAAGGCCCCCGCAATAGACGGTATACCAATTGAGGTATTTCAGCTAACAGATGCTGCTCTGGATGTGCTCACCAAGTTGTGCTAAGAAATATGGAGAACAACCACTTGGCCAACTGATTGGAAGAGATTTGTTATTTGTTCCCATCCCAAAGAAGGGTGACCTAACTGAGTGTGGAAACTACAGAAATATCATTGACTTCACATGCAAGCAAGATTCTACTGAAGATTATCCCAAAACGACTAGAATAGTACATCAACAGAGAACTGCCAGAAGTCCAGGCTGGGTTTAGAAGGGGTTGTGGTACTAGGGATATTGTAGCTGATGTTAGATGGATCTTAGCTGAAAGCAGAGAATACCAGAAGAATGTCTATCTGTGTTTCATGGATTATGCAAAGGCATTTGACTGTGTGGATCATAACAAACTGTGGCTGACTCTGAGAAGAATGGGAATCCCAGAACATTTAATCATGCTAATGTGAAACCTATACTTGGACCAAGAGGCAGTTGTCAGAACAGAGCAGAGCAACACAGCATGGGTCAAAATTGGGAAGGGTGTATGCCAGGGATGTGTCCTATCTCCATACCTTTTCAAACTGTATGCAGAGTAGATTATACGAGAGGCTGGGCTCTATGAGGAGAACTGTGGTGTTAGGATTGGTGGACGATCTATCAACAATCTGCGTTATGCAGATGACACAACCCTGCTCGCTGAAACTGAGGAGGACCTCATGCACCTACTGCAGAGGGTCCAGGACTGCAGCCTTCAGTATGGACTGAGGCTCAATGTCAAGAAGACAAAGATTCTCACCACTGGACCAATCGGTAGCATCAGGATGGATGGCAAAGAGATTGAGATTTTTCACAGCTTCAGTTTGCTTGGCTCCACGGTCAACACTCTTGGCACCAGCAGCCAGGAAATAAAAAACGTATTGTGATGGGAAAGTCTGCGGTTAGGGACCTCTTTAAAGTACTCAAGAGCAACGGTGTCTCTCTGGAGACTAAGGCGTGCCTGATACAGGCCATGGTCTTTGCAATCACTTGTTATGCATCAGAGAGTTGGACAATAACACCATTATACAATAAATTATCATATTTTCTAGTGAAAACAGCTCATTTGGGGGAGGTTGTAATTGTTTGCTTTCAAGTAAATTACAACTCACTGAGACCCTGCAAGCCCAAGCCCAAAAGTTTTCCTAAAGATTAATTGTTACAAAAGCAAATTGTAAGTAGTCCAGTAGCAACCAACCCATAGCTAACATTCCAAAGAGTTTCTAAGGCTAAAATTATATGGAAGGAGATTTTCCATCATTCTCCATTGGCACCTATGGTGGATTAGAACTACCAGAGAGGAGTTTGAAACAGCATAGGCCACGAGGGTTCTTGATTCTCTGGGAAAGACCCATAAGGAGGAAACAGAATTAAAGAATGCAGTGGCCTTTTTCCATTTAAGCTGTGAGGAGAAGTAATTTATCTCAATGATCTTTCCCATCAACAATTTGGGAAGCAAATCTGTTATTTGGCATAACAATGGTTGAGTCTTGAAAGTTTTACAGTTTTCAGACTAGTGCATATTAAAATGTCTTATCTTGAATGTTGAAAGCTTAGTGGATTTTATTTTTCCCCCAAAATGCTTGCTCAAGCTGAAGCTGAGTGTAAAGACTTGGAAGAAGAAGAGAAGCTGAACCCAAATTTGATGAACAAGCTTTTCATTCTGATTGATCAGTGGAGCAAGTTAGTTCAATTGCCCATTTTTGAAGTCAGAAGTGGGAATTTGGGGGATCCACTGTAGGTCACTGAACGACACAGACAGTTTGTGCTTCACTACGAGCTCAAAGATTGTTGGTTCTAACTTACCCAGTGACACTAAACAGGCACACTTCGTGATCTGCTTCTGCAAAGATTGCAGCCAAGAAAACTCGGCGGTGAAGTTATCTCCCTGAGTCAGAATGAGCTTGATGGCAACTTATTTTTACCTTTATGATGTCTGGATCTTGTCCTAGAGAAGTAAGAGGCATCTGTGAGCCTTATGTAAGTCATATGGGAAAGGTGGTGGCAGAAATCAATCATTTTATACACTGTGGTCAGCGGAGTCCTAGAAAAACTGACAAAGAGAGGACATTCCATCTTCTTTTAGTTCTTGATGAAGTGTGGGAATAGCAGGGTTCAAGGACCCGGAGAAAGAAGAGATGCTTGACTGAAGTTCAGTTAAGTCAAAGCCAAGGGTAGGAAATTGGGCCATCTCAAACATTTCTTTCCAAATAAATGCATTTTTTGCTTCCCATAGTGTTTATAGAGAAGATTATTGTGGCCAGAGGTCACTTCTTTCTTCTGAAATCACAGTCTATGGATCACCCACTGAAGACTCGCAGCACCTCTTTATTTGTTTGGTTATGAAAGGAAGAGCTCATAAAACATGTTCTCCAAGAAGCAAGTCTAGAGGAGGAGATACTTGTGGCAAGCAGCTGGCAATAATGATTACAGGGCAGAAAAGTTTGGAAGGAACAGAAGTGGAAGTTTAGGAGTCACATAAATCCAGAAAATGGGCCAAATGAAGGGTGGGAATAGCAGGTATGGAACAAAACATACTGAGCAATGCAAAGATTCCTTCAGTACATCCTTTTCCTTCTACTTCCAAGTGACAGTAAACATAGCTGATCCAAATGGAAGACAAGACGGTATTCTGTGTTTCCTATCTCAACCTGACACTAAGCAGATGTTTGTTTTCTTGTTTATTATCTACTTCATCAGAATAAAAGATACATGAGCACAGAGGCCTTGTCAGTTCGCTCTTATATCATGGATTCTATCCCTAGCTGTTGATATGCAGCAGGTGCTCAAATATTTGATAAATGAAGGAATGCATTAGATAGTAGATTAAATTGTGTCTGCCTCAAAGCTATGCTCAATGTTCTGATCTCTGCCTCCTTGAATGTGACTTGATTTAGAAATATGGTCTCTGTAGGTATAATTGGTTAAGCTAAAGTGAGATTGAACAGAATTAAGGTAGACTCTAAGCCCAGTGGCTGGTATACTTAAAAGGAAAGGAGATTTAAAGACACAGAAAGACACATGTAAGAAAGATAGCCATGTGAATATGGAACAGAGATTGGAGTGGTACAGATTTAAGTCAAGAGAGGCAAAGGTTTCCAGGAGCCACCCTGAGTTAGGAAAGAGTTCTCCGAAGGAACCAGTCTTGTTGATAACTCAGACAACTATAAGCCAATAAAAAGCATTTATTATACCCCACCCAGTGTGTATTCATTCGTTATAGAAGCCACAGGAAATAAATATCAGTTACAACCATAAAATCTTATTTCACGTCTGTACAAGTTCAAATACTTAACTTTCTTTGATTTTTATTCCCTCACACTCATTCATTCACTCATTAAAATGAGTCTGGTTGGAATCAACTTTTAGTTGCGCCCACCTTCCCTGGATTTCCAAGGCAGGGAATGGTACCATCTTTCTCCTATGGTAGCCACGGAATATTTAAACTGCCAGAGAGGTGCAGCCTTTGTGTTAACAGCACAACTCCCTGTGGACTTCATCATCAGAGTTTCCTTGTTATCTAGTTCTTCCTAATAAATATGCTGGCTTCAGAGTCAGTCTTATTGAGGTCAAAGTATCTGCTAGCCTGTGTGATTTAAAGTGGTATAAGCCCCCTTTTTTATGTTCCTAACTATTAAATGGAGATAATAATAGCATCCACTTCATAAGATGTTGTCAGGAAAAGGTCAGTGGTTGCAAGGTATTTGTCACTGAGACTTGGGATTAATTAAACTTTCAACCAATGCTAGTTGTTACAATTAGTATGGGATGTGGCAGCAAACAGACTTGCATTTGAGATGCATTTGTTTTCTCCAGTTGTAAAGAAGAAACATCCAGCATATCAGGCTACATGTTTCTGAACAAGTATTCATTCCCATCCACAGAGGTTATTATGTTGATAACTGGAAAAGCCCGTGGTTACCAAAAGCATACTTTGTGTCAACAGACACTGCTGCTGAGAATCCAAGAACCTAGGGAAGGTGGAAGACACCAGTCAGGTCAGAACACAGAGGTTGTAACAGGCCACAGTACCAAATTGAGAGCAGATCTTAGTCCAGGGATTGTCAGCCTAAGGCCTGGGGTCATAGAGTAGAAGACTTGCAGTGAATAATGAGTTAGATGTATGCTCACGTGTCCTTTTGAGAAACAATAAAACAACATTACCACTGAGACTTTTATTTCCTTTTTTGGTTTTTTTTTTTTTCAGAATAGTATAATACATTTTCCAAGAAAATATAATCTTTGCATCAAGGCAGGATAAAGCTCAAAAATTTTTAGGTGCCTGACTGAGGGAAAGTCACTTTACTACCCTATGCCTGCTTCTCATGTAACTATGAATCCTGGCTGCTGTCAAATTAATTCCGCCCTGTGGCATCCCATGTGTGTCAGAGTAGAACGGTGTTACATAGACTTTTCCGCAGCTGTGATATTTCAAAACTACATCACCAGGCCTTTCTTTTGAGGGATTCCAGATGGATCGCCACCTCCAACCCTTCTGTGAGCCACCGAGTGCCTTACTGTTTGCACTGCTCAGGAAATCCTGACAGTGGAGATGACTCACTGCTGTGAAGTCTGTTCCAACCCAGGGAGACACTCCATTGGATTTCCGAGGCTGAAATCCTTAAGGGAGGAGACTGTCCATCTTTTTCCCACAGGGAAGCTGGTGGATTTGAGCCATTGACTTTTCTGTTAGCAACACAACACATAACACATGGTGCCAAGAGGGCTCCTTAAATATGAATACTCATATGTACCACCCAGACTTTTAGGGAAATATTTTGCTTAAACTCCTAGCACAGTGTTTCTCAATAATAAATGTGACTTTTAACACTGAAACTCTGTGTCTAGTTCCCTCTAAATATCTTAGTGTAAAACATTTAGCCTACTATTGGCAAGAAAACGCTAGTTTGTTTACAAGTGTTTTAGAAACAGGAAGATGACAATATTGGGGGAGCAGACTTCCTAGTCACATTATGTACTATAGTTGTTGTGTTGTTGTTATGTGCCTTCGAGTCGCCTGCGACTCATAGCGACCCTATGTACAACAGCCCTAAACTCCACTCTGTCCTGTGCCAATCGCACTGTCTCTGACACTCCCATCCCAAAATCAATCCACCTCATAGAGGGCCTTCCTCTCCTGCGCTGTCCCTCCACCCTCCCAAGCATGATGTCCCTCTCCAAGGATCGGTCTCTCCTCACAACATGTCCAAAGTATGTTAGATGGAGCCTCAGAATCCTTGCCTCCAAGGAGCCACTGGGTTTACCTCTTTCCAGGACAAATCTGTTTGTTTTCCTAGCAGTCCATGGTATTCTCAATACTCTTCTCCAGCACCACAGCTCAAAGGCATCAATTCTCCTTCTATCCTCCTTGGTCATTGTCCAACTCTCTGATGCATAACAAGTGATTGGGAAGACCAAAGCCTGTATCAGACGCACCTTAGTCTCCAGAGAGACACCACTATAGTAGTATGCATAAAACACCATTCCATCTCTTATAATCATACTTATCCTCATGATTTCATGAGGGTGAAGAATGACCCTGCACACAGCTCATTACTGGTCATGAAGAATGGGGCAGGGGTTGGGGGGTGGGGAGGGGATCTTTCTTCATGCACAGACTGAGTATATTTCTTGCACCTATACCTGAGTACAGGGTGGAAATGCACTGTTGCCAGATTCTGTAAAGTCACCTGTATCTCGTAATAATCCCATGCACAATGGGGAAATACACAAACAAACAACAACAAAACTCTGACTCCCCTCGGTCATCCCTGTGATAGGTTGGAGCTCAGATTGTTGTGATTCAACAACTGATATTTGGAAGTAGATTTCCAGGACTTTCTTCCTAGTTTGTCAATGCTCTGCTGAAACCTGTTCATCATTGTAGCAGCATGTATACTTCCACTGATGGTCATGACTACACACAAGGATCATTGAACAAGACTTTCCTGCATGGAAAGAGCGTGTTCTCCCACTGGACTGACCACTGTTCCCTTTAATCTATGCTGATTCCCTCACTACCTCAGAGACCTTTTTCTTGCCTGTTTCTCCTTTCCTTTCCTAGGCGGACTCATTCTAAAACAAAGAAGCCGGAACACATTAGTCAGAAGGAAGATGAAAAGAAATCAGTGGTGACAGTCTTATAGCTCATTGGGGAAATCTATGCCCTTTCTCCTGGGGTTTACAGACTTAATTCTTCTTATTCCATCTTTTTCCATTGTGAACCTGCTGGCAGGTAGTGAATTTTCTTTAAGACTGTTGTAGAACTGGGCTTCTGTTGGCAGAAATATGTTTTTGAGCTATAAAATATCCATGAAGATTGAGAAACACACTGGTGGTCTCAACCCATTTCCAAGTGACCGCTCTCTTTAATTTCAGGAAACAAACATTTTGGATGAGTCCCCGTTGACAGCTATTATAAAATTGGAATATATTGTATGGAGCAGAATTCTGACAATCTTGAGAAATCAGGAAGAAATAGAAATAAATCAAGAAGATAATAAATTCCCAGCTTTGCACCATAACTCCTCCAGAAAGATACAATCTCTCCTGTTATTCTGAGCCCTAAAGACTGCCTTTGAAGATGAAGAAGTTTCTGTTGCTAATATTCTTAAAGGAGGCTGATTCCAAAAGCATCAAGTGTTCTGTTTGTAGAACAAATGGAGTTTTAACAACTTGCAGTGCTGTTTAAATATTCATGTAATAAGTATTTTCCATTTAGGAAATAACTACATAGTAACTATGAATACAGATTAATTTTAAAAGCAGTTATAATAGGAAACTAATTTGCCCTAATTCTTAACTAGAAGTAGGAAAGTTCCACATTCACTGAAGAACTTAAAGACAATCATCTGTTATTCTTCATTTGCACCAGCCAGAAGGGACTCTTCCCTCATGTCCACAGAGCATCCAGAGGTCTTCCACATATATTTAGCAATTTAATCCTAGCCATTATATAGTCCAATTTCCATTTGCCTATATTCACTTATTAATAAAGGGACTACATGTAAAGAGTTTGTTATTTATACTATAGTTAACTACATATTTCAAATAAGATTGAAGAAGAAAGCTCTGGAGGCTGGAGGCCTAGTGGCAAGAAGCTGCACTCAATCCTGAAGGCAGTGGTCCAAGGCAATCTCCTCCTGGTCAGTTGGATCCAACTTAACGGCACACAACAAGAAAAAACAAAACAAAAATAAGATCAAAGGCTTGTAGAGGATACAGTAAAGATTGCAAGTCTCTACTGTGTACATTGGAATTACTGTCGCTAAACACAAGGTGTCCCCTTGACAACTCTGAGTTAGAATCGATTCTTTGATGATGGGTTTCAACAGACAGATACATAGACAGGAACTGATTATCAGGGAAATGGTTCCAGAGACTGTTAAGACCCAAATTCATGGGATAGATATCAAGTTGGAGGCTTCTCCTTATTCGCATGATTGCGGGGCTAACCAACCTACAATCAGCAGGTCAGATGGCAGAGTATTGACTTATAGGGCTGCAGAAGCTGACGAGTCCCAAAATTTACAGGTAGTACAAGCTGGTAGGCCAGCCTGGAGCCTCCACTCTAGGAGTTGGCTCCTAGCATCTTGACTGCTGTCACATCTTGATGGCAGTCATGGGAGGGAAGTTTTTGGGGTCATGTTTGATGTGTGTTAATGTTTCCCAAAAGCAGGTGTCAGTTGAAGTTTTGACCAAGGGCAGAGGCCTGTCAAAGGGGTGTGTATATTTTAATTTTAAAATCAGTATTGTTTAAGTGATACAGCAATCATTTGTCTATTTCCTGTACTGAATAACTTGGGGTTGCTGTGATACTGAACACTGTGTCATAACCGTGTCAAATATGGTTACCCATCATGTTTGGAGGAGCTTCCAGATTGATTCAGGTTGGGAATCAGGAGTGGCATCCACTGCCTAAACTAAATGCCACTGGAAACTCTATAAACATACAGAAATTATGTTAGTTATAGAACAGAGTTCAGATCCTTTTTACAAGTGTTGCTATGAATCTTATTCAACTTGACAACATTTAACCACTGCTAAATGAGACTAGTGTTGTTATATCTGGAGAAATATTCTTCCACTTTGTACATTACTCTTTGTCAGTGTTCTGTATGATGTAACCTGCGTTGGCTGCGATGCTGAACCTTTTGCAATTGGGGTATCAAATACCATAATGGTTTCACAATGTAGACAGTGTTTGGTGGAGCTCCCAGTAGTAAAACAGGTTTGGAAGCAGGAGTGGCATCCACTTTATAAACCACAGACCTCTGGAAACTCTTTGAACCTGGAGAAATGACTATAGTTATGGAAAGGCATTAGGTCTTTTGTTCAGACTCAACAGCAATCAACCACAGCAACCCACAATCAACACTTGTGGCACCAACAGTCAGGAAATCAAAAGACCAATTGCAATGGGAAAGTGGCACACTGTCAGCAAGGACCAGTCCTTGGAAAAAACCATCATACTGGGAAAAGAGAAGGGACACAAAAGGGAGGAAGTCCCTCAAAGAGATAGATTTGCACAGTGATTGCAGCAATAGTCTGAAGCATTACAGAGATCATGGAGATAAACTAAGATAGGGCAAGGTTTAGACCTATTGTTCATAGGATGTGTGGTCCTTACGTGATCATACATGCATACACATACACATGCACACACTGAGTATACATATTGAATGCACGACACATTCATAAAGAAACTCTACTTGAATAAGTCATCTATGGCTTGAATAAGGGTGTGACTTGAATACGGAATTGACTTGGATCCCACCCTTTCTAAGGCTGTGACTCAAGATACACCCTAAGTTTTAAATTTCATCTCATTAGCATTTGAAGGTTAAGATTTCTAACATATAAAATGCAAGATACTTAAAGAACTGTGCAAAAGGAATAGATGATTAGGCATTATTTGTATGACAACAGTCCAGAATAAGAGGTGCAATGCAAAGTGTACTGGGAGAGGGAGGGAGGAAGAAAATGATGCAAAAATGAATGATTTTTTTTTTAAGTGAGCTGGGGTGGAACAGGAAGGAGTATGTGCAACAATGAATGAGTGAAAAGCCAACTTTTCTGTAAACTTTCATTAAAATAACAATAAATATAAAAGACAGTTACATGATATCACAAAATGGGGATGATCATAACTGTTTATCATAACTTTGTCAAGTGATAACATAACTCATCGAAGTTTGCTTCTATGTTTGTCCTCATTTTACAGATGCAAAAACCAAGGAACAGAGAGGATATAGACCAGACCAGATACAGGCTGTTGGATGTGCCTTGGAGATCCCCTCTTAACCACACTACTTGCTCTTTCCTCCAGAAGCATATACGTAAAATATGTTTAGTTCTTAAGATTCAGGAAATGCAGGAAGCAGGAGCTGAATTCCTTTTTAAAATAACAGCCCACAAGGTACTGTCTTTATTTTAAAACGGCAAAGACAAATAAAAGAACAACAATAAAAAGGGAGTTTATTGATTAGTATTGAATAGTAATTGCTATTAAAAAGGACAGATTTTATTTCTTACCCTCCCTTATTGGGAATTATTTTCAGAAATAGAATAAATTCTATGGTTTATCTCACAATTTTCTTTTAATTGGACACAAAGGGAAACCATAATTTGCAGCTTTTCCTGCAACCATGTTGAAAGCCAAGCAAACAAGTTCCCGCCAACCAGTTTTCAGAGAAAACAATATAAGCCACTTTAAGACGTAGTCATGCGCATGTCCCAAGTGATCCCTAGGGCCTCTACCCTGGCAGGAGGCACTGGGTTCTACACAGCATAACTCTTAGAAAACAGTAGCATTCAAAGCCTGTCAACTAACCTTTGTTGTTGTTGTTATGTGCTGTCTAGTCATTTGCGACTCATAGCAACCCTATGTACAACAGCCCTAAACCCTGCTCTATTCTGTGCCAATCGCATTGCCTCTGACACACCCATCCCGATTACCCCAGTCACTGAATCAATCCTCCTCATAGGGGGTTTTCCCATCTTGTGCTGTCCTTCCACCCTACCAAGCATGATGTCCCTCTCCAAGGACCTGTCCCTCCTTGCAACATGCCCAAAGTATGTCACACGAAGCCCCAGCATCCTTGCCTCCAAGCAGTAGCTTGGTTTAACCCTCTCCAGGATGAATCTGTTTGTTCTCTTGGCAGTCCATGGTACATTAAATACTCTTCTCCAGCACCATAGCTCAAAGGCATCAATTCTACTTCTGTCCTCTCTAGTCATTGTCCAACTCTCTGATGCGTAACAAGTGATTGCAAAGACCATGGCCCGTATCAGGCGCACCTTAGTCTCCAGAGAGACACCATTGCTCTTGAGTACTTTAGAGAGGTCCCTAACAGCAGACTTTCCCATTGCAATACATTTTTTTATTTCCTGACTGCTGGTGCCAAGATTGTTGACCATGGAGCCGAGCAAACTGAAGCTGTGAACAATCTCAATCTCTTCGCCATCCATCCTGATGCTACCAATTGGTCCAGTGGTGAGAATCTTTATCTTCTTGACATTGAGCCTCAGTCCATACTGAAGGCTGCAGTCCTTGACCCTTTGCAGCAAGTGCATGAGGTCCTCCTTAGTTTCAACCTTTACTCAAGTGGTAAATAGACCTTCACTTAGATGATAATTTAACCTCTTACATGTGTTTATTACCACAGTATAGCTTGGCCCCTCTCAACTAATACTATTAATCTCATACATAATATAATTTATTCTAACCTTATTTTTCTGATACTATCTAAAATTTGCTTGTTGATACTTTTGAAAGTTCTCAATCTCCAACCTAGACTACTTTTGGAATCATTTAACCCAAAGACACTTGGATGATTTAGG
The DNA here is from genome assembly GCF_000299155.1 of Elephantulus edwardii. Lineage (NCBI taxonomy): Eukaryota > Metazoa > Chordata > Mammalia > Macroscelidea > Macroscelididae > Elephantulus > Elephantulus edwardii. The sequence continues at coordinate 2,332,479 of NW_006399801.1, read as the reverse complement.
ATAAATCATTGCTCTTTTGAGAGTCAAGAGGCCTTGGAGAGGTAGATTGAGTGACTCCGTACTAACGAGGTGAGTCTCTGGACAGAATGTTCATGCAGAAGCAGTCTAACCTATAGTTAAATGAGCTTCTGGGTTGATAGTTACCACAGTTTAGGTGTAATGAGTAATTGGGTTGAATATAATTAAGTTTTCCTAAGAGGAAGGACTGGTTGAAATAATATAACAAAGACTGTTTGTTGGAATGGTGTTTGGCACATAACAGTCATATATATAGTTTTTTTTACCAAATGAAAGTTTATGAAAAGAAAGATACTATTGTTAGAAGTTGACAAGCTTATTTAGTCTCATAAAAATTCTGTGTGATAGAATAGAAATGTTGTTGTTGTTGATCACCTTCAAGTCTAGCATGACTCATAGTGACCCTATGAACAAAAAGTCTAAAGCCCCTCTACAACTATTGATATTTATCAAAGTTCATAGAGTTTCTGGATGCATGTCATTTAGGAAATGGATGGCAGTCCTGCTTCCAAACTTGTTAAAGTATGTTATTGTTGTTATGTGGCTGCAATGTATACTGACCCTATGTACAACAGCTCTGAAACCTTCCCTGTTCTGAGCCAGTCTCACTAATTCTGACACACCAACCTCCATTGCCCCAGTTACTGTATCAATCCATCTCATCTGGGGCCCCTGCACTGTCTGTCCACACTTCTGAGCATGATGTCCTTCTCCAAGGACCAGTCTCTCCTGGCCAAGTGCCCAAAGTGAGGCAGAGCTTTAAAATTCTAGTCCCCAAGAAGAGACTTGGTTACACCCTCTCCAAGACAGTCCTATTTGTTTTCTTGACAGTATGTTCAAGACTCTTCTCCAGTGCCACAACTCGAAGGCATCGATTCTTCCTCTGTCATCCTTAGTAATTGTCCAACTCTCTGAAGCATAATAAGTAATTGAGAAGACCACGGCCTGGATTAAGCACACCTTTGTATCTAGACTGGCATCACAGCAGATTTTCTCAATGCAATCTGTCTTTTGATTTCCTGACTACTGGTGTTAAGAGTGTTGATTGTGGATCTGAGCAAGCTATAATTGTACACAACCTCAATATCATCTCCATCTACTGTGGTGCTGCCAACTGGATCAGTGTTGAGAATCTTTGTCTTCTTGATGTTGAGCCTTGTCTTCAAGAGTGGCCCTTTGAAATCCTCTATTCCGCTCCTTAACTTCTTGATTTCTTCCCTTTGCTTTGGCTTCTCCGCACTATAGTGCAATATTCAGAGTCTCTTCTTTTTTTCTCTTTTCATAATAATAACAACAATAATAATAATTACTTTTATTATTTTATTATTACTAGTATTAATGAAAATTTATAGAGAACTTTGGATTTCCATTCATTCATTTGTTGCACTTTTCTCTCTGCCCACCCCTTCCCCCCAGTTCTCTCTTCTCTTTGAAAAATAAAAGAAAAATTCTTTCACTGTTATACAATCTCTCCCCCCACATCCACTCCACTATGCAGTCTTCATTCTGGACTCCTGTAATGACAATAATACCAAATTATACATCCCTTTAAATAGTTCTCTCCCTCATCTGTTCCAATGCAGTATACATAATTTTTCTCATCTTTCTCAGTCTTCCCCCAACCCCAATGTCAGTACCATTTTACAATAGTGGCACTATGTAGTATTTGTCCTTTTGTGTCTGAGATATTTCACTCAGCATAATGTCCTTCAGGCTCATCCATTTTGAATAATATTACATGAGTTCCTTGCTTTTCAATGCAGCATAGTAGTCCATTGTGTGAATATACCACCGCTTCTCTATCTATTAATGAATGGCAAAATGTTATAATGAAATGTGTAAGGAGATGGAGTCAGAAAATCAAAAGGGCTGAACTCACTCACCATCTCTAAAGGTGAAATAACTAAAGAATAAGTTCAATTTGGCTATATTCCCAGTAGTGAAATTGCTGGGTCAAATGGTATTTCTATTTGCAACTTTTTGAGAAAGTGCCATACAGCCTTCCACAGTGGTTGCACCATTTTACACTCCCACCAACAGTGAATAAGGGTTCCAGTTTCTCCACAACCTCACAAAGATTTGTTATTTGCTCTTCTGTTAAATTTTGCTACTCTTACTGGGGTGAGATGATATCTCATAGATTTTTTTTATTTGCATCTCTCTTAGAGCTAAGGATTTTGAACATTTCTCTTGTGTTTATTTGCCATCTGAATGTCTTTTTTGGTGAAGTGTCTGTTCATATCCTGTGCCCATTTTTCAGTGGTGATCAGAGACTCTTCTGACATCGATTTTGGTCTCTTCTTCTCCTTCCTTCTTGGTAATGACTTTTTGTATTCTTCATTGGTGATGTTCTTGATAGCTTTCCACAGATCAAATGGTCTTTGTTTATTAGTGTTCAAAGCCTCAAACCTATTCCTGAGTTGGTTTTTAAATTCATGAGAGATCGATTCAAAGTCAAATTTTTATTCCTATGGATATGATTTAACATTCTTTAGTGTTAATTTAAACTTACATATGAGCAATTGATGGTCTGTTCCACAACCAGCACCTGGCCTAGTTTTTACTGATGATATTGAACTTCTCCAATGGTTCCTTCCAGAGATGTAATAAATCTAATTCGTGTGCATCCCATCAGGTGAAATACATGTGTATAACGTGCCTTTATGTTTCTTATAAAAGTTGTTTGCTATGAATAAATTATTGATTGTACAGAATTCTATTCCTAAGGGTTTTGGTTGTTTTTGTGTGGGTTTTTTTTTTCTTTTTTTTTTTTGTCAACACCATTGTTATGTTGGAAGGAGTACAACTAGGGTGCTATGTACAGGCCAAAGATGGTGGCACTTCATCTCACATAACTGGTACATGTTTCAGTTCTTGGAAAGAACTAACAAGCTTGGAAAAGGTAGAGAATTGGTGAAATAGATAAAGTGTCTCAAGAAGAGGGATTGACACAATGACTGTAATAATGTACTTGAACATGGCTGAGATTGGGAGAATGGGTCAGAAAAGAGCAAGGTTCACAGGGCTGCTAGGAGTTGAAGGCCACTCAATGGCATCTACTAACAACAATTACAATGGTAGGATTTTCTAGGCTGTCTTCTTTGGGGAAGGAGGTTACTATGTCTTTCTCCCAGAAATCTGCAAGGTGGGTCAAACTGTCAACCTTCCCGTTGGAAACTGAGTTCTAGCTGTCAGCTGCCACAGTGGTGCATTCAAGGAAATACATTTTGATACAATGCTAACAGAGTTGACTCTGGGGCTTGGCAGTTTTGGGATGAAATTCCAGAGTTACAACGATGAGCAGGGAATAAACCATTTTATCTGGCTAAGCCCTGGTTTCATTTTCTATGAAATGGGATAGCAACACCTACAAACTGGTTCTCAAGAAGTTTAGAGTTAATTTTTGCAAAACAACTCCTACAATGGAGATGTTTATGATTTGCGACAATAGCTACTATTAGGTTTGGGGTTTTTTTTAAAGAAATTCACTTTCATTTTAGTACATGAGAAAAACAAATACATTGAAAGTCTGAATGACTTCCCTCAGGGTTCAGAATTGCAATATTTTATCATATAAGCTACTATTCTACTATATGATTTTAAGACACATCTTCATTTTTTAATATATGACTGAGAAAGAAAAGCACACCAAATTGGCTGAAAAAACAATATTTGTTAGATTTTAAAAAGAAATTACGTTGAAAGATATTTCAATCACATAGCATGACTCTTGTTTGCAATAAAAGCAGACATGTGGTGGAATGTTGAACTATTTGTCCTAAATTTTATGTCCAAATTCTGAGTTGAATTCTTATTGTGCTCAGTTGTCATGTCAATGCCTATGATTTCCAACACTATGTCCCGCCTCTGCACGCTATTAATGATACTTTATTTCTGACAAAAGCAATCTGTAATTGTCTCCTAGACTTTCTGTGTATTTTGATGTGCTCACCAAAATGGATCAAGCAAGACTTCCCATGCATGTATTTCCATCACCAAATGATCCTTAACTGATGTGTTGATTAACATATCAAAGAGGATGAAGAGGTGGTTGTATAGCATAGCTTTGGAAACACCATAAATTCCCATGAAAAGACATAGAGTAACTAAGATAAGAAAATTTAAACCCATAGACACCAACTACCATCGATATGGTGGCAAGACAACACCACAAATACTAACATCTGAAATAGTCAGAAACACATGTCCCCAGATGGTAGTAAACAGTATCTTGGATGACTAAAGCCATTAATATGTTCTCATTCTGTCTTTTGTCCTCATGACCCTTCTTTTCCTTCTTCTTTCTCTTCTTTCCTTCATTTCTCCTTCTCTCCCTTTAATATTTCCTCCCTTTTTCCAGTCCTACTTTCCTCCTTCCATTTCCCCTTCCTTTTTACACTTGTGCTTCCTAAACTGAAAATGAAAAGAAAGAAAATAAATAAACCTAACAAACATTTAATCAGATGGATTGACACAGTGACTGCAGCAATGGACTTGAGAGTGTTGAAGATTGTGAGGATGGCACAGGATAGGACAGGGTTCATATCTGTTGTTTGTAGGGTCACTGCAAGTTGTACTGGGCTTGATGACACCTAAAAACAACAACACTCTGTGTCTACCAGGGAGTCCTAGTGATGTAGAACCACATCTCTAGTGGTTCGAAACCACCAATAGCTTCATGGGAGGAAGATGAATTTTTTCCTTCTGTTTGATTTACAGGTTCAGAAACCCGATAGAGGGTCAGCTATGAGTCACTGACAACCCAAAACCAATGAGTTTCTGTGACCAACAATGAGATCCACTATAGTTCCCCTATACTGAAAAATCACATGCATAGAAATGTCCAGAATCCTCACAACAAAAAATAATTCTGTCGTTTGCTATAAAATCAATTTGTTGAAAGCACATAAATGTTATTTTTTATGCTTGTAGGACTTCTCATAAATAAATTCATCAGTCATAAAAATAATCTCTCTTCTAAATGTGTGGCAGTATTTTGGTTTGGGAAATACAATTTTTAGAGGCGAAGCAAGAGGACACATTTAAATTGAGCAGCTGGAGAAATAAGCTAGAAAGAAAAAAATCAGTCTCTAAATAAGATGGATGATTTGATTTTGAAATGGAGCTCAATGAGATTTTAGATGATTGCATGTAAGCTTTTGTTGTGTTTGTTTGTGATCCTAAATAAAAATCCAGACATTATTCAGCTTTGATTAACATTAGGTTGAGCCAGCGCTGTGTGTGGGGGTGGCTCTGCTTCACTGTGCTGACCCTTTCTCTGTCCATTTTCCCCTGGTCCCTCGCCTGGGAGAGGAGAGTGAAAGTGAACATCCTTCCAAGTTCCTTTCTCATGCTGCTTCTGTTCGTATTGTCACTCGCTCCCTGAGAATATTTGCATTGGTGGCAAATGTGTGTAATAAATGTGCTTCAAATCACTCAATTCTCCAGCTTAATTATCTCTAGTATTTTAGAGACAGATTTCTCAATGTTTGCAGGACATAACCATTAAACAGGAAGTTTTATACTGGAATCCATGAGCAGTTAGAGATTTTAAAGTTGGCTACAAAGATCCTTTATTTTCATGGAAAATGTGTGTGTGTGTGTGTGTGTGTGTGTGTGTGTGAGAGAGAGAGAGAGAGAGAGAATGTTTGTATACACAAGTCACTATCTAAACCAAAATCAAACCCACTGTCATCAAGTTAATTCCCACTCATTGATTTGTTGTGATTTTCCATTGGTTTTCCAAGGCTTTAAATCTTTACTAGAGGGGACTGCCCATCTTTGTTCCAAGGACTAGCTGATAGATTCAAAACTGACCATTTTTAGTTAGTAATGCAGACATAACATGCAATGTGACCAGAGTTCCTTAGTTGCTATCTAGTCAACCCCAATTCACATCCATCTTACATGTGTCAGGGAAGAAGTGTGATCAGTATTATTTTCTTCTTAATTTTATTTATTTTGTTGTTGCAATTGAGAGAACTCTGATAGTCTAGTACCTGAGGAACTGCATTACTGACCAAAGGCTATGCCTCTCTAGTGATTCAAATCCAACAGTGGCTGCAGAAGAAAAATGGGAATGTCCTCTTTTGCAACCAACAACCTCAGAAACCCAGTGGACAGTCAGCTTTGAGTCAAGATCGGGTCTGACTCGAGGGCAATGAGTGAGTGAGTGAATGCTCTTGTTGAGAATATACATTTTCCCCTGAAAAAATAGAAATACACTTCAACATTTATCACGTGTTGTACAATTTGAGAATGGGAATTACATTCTTAAAATTCTGCAACCATTTTAGCCAATCTTTCATGAGCTATTTCTAACCACATAAAAGGCGTTCAGATTGGAAACCACAAAAAATACAACTGAGGAAGATCTACCTCTTTAGAGACAATCTTAATGACATGAATGAATGAATAAAGCTTTCTGGGCCTTCATTTGCTGTTATAGTGTGACACAAAATGAAGAGAAAGAGCTGCAAACATCTGTTAACAATTGGAACACAGAATATACAAAGTATGAATCCAGGAAAATTGAAAGTTGTCAAAAATGAAACAGAACACTTGGCCCAGTGGTAAGAAACTGCACTGCAATCTCAAAGGCACATGGTTTAAATCCACCAGCTACTCTGCTGAAGAAGGAGGTGTAGTCTCCTCCCGTACTATTAACTACTCTGAAAACTTGCTAGAGGGCCAGCTATGGGTCGGTTCTGACTCAATTGTACACACCAACAGCAACTCTCCTTAGTTAACTTAAATAGAAAGATACTGGAGATTTATAATTGGATAGTTCGATGGTTTATCATGATGAAAATGACAATTAAAGAGGAACTGTATCCATTCATTGTCTAAAAGAACATTTCAAAAGTTATTTTAAAGTATAACAACATCAGTGACAGGATAATATTCATATGTTTACAAGGAAGAACAGCTAATATAATACTTATTCAAATTAAATCATCACATACTGAAGACAAATATGAAGAAATTAAATATTTTTACCTATGTATGCAGTTTGAACTTGAATAAATATGCAATAAATATGCATTGGTGATTGGGATCGGGCAGCTGAAAATGAAGAAGAACCTGTATTTGGAAAACATAACCTTGGTGATACAGAGTATACTGGAGATAGAATACGATGGAATTTTATATGGCCAGTGGCCTATTAATTAATTGCAAGCATCAAATATAAACAACATGGATAGTGTATGTATGTTTGGACCTTGCCTGAGGGAATACACAGGGATTGAATCAGCTACATCTATGGAAGTAGATGATGGAGAACTGCAATATCATGAATAAGAACAAAGCTAGGGTCCAACTCTGGAATAGATCATCACTCTTCACATACAAGTTCAAAAGGAAGTAAAAAAAAAGTGCACAAGAGTCAAACTATGACTTTGTTGTTGTTGTTATGTGCCACTGGGTCACCTGCAACCCGTAACAACCATATGTACAGCAGCTCTAAACTCTGCCCTTTCTGAGCCAATTTCACTAATTATGGCACACCAACCCTCATTGCCCCAGTTACTGTATCCATCCATCTTATCCTTGGTCTTCATTTCCTGTGCTGTCCCTTCACCCTTTCTGAACATGATTGGTCTACAAGGACCGGTCTCTCCTGGCCACAAGTCCAAAGTATGTGAGAGAGAGCTTCAATATCCTACACTCCAAGGAGAGACTTGGTTTCACCTTCTCCAAGACAAACCTATTTGTTTTCTTGGTAGCCCATGGTAAGTTCAAGACTCTTCTCCAGCACCACAGTTCGAAGGCATCAATTCCTCTTGTGTCATCCTTAGTTATTGTCCAGCTTTCTGATGCATAGCAAGTAATTGAAAAGATTATGGCCTGGATTAGGAGCATTTTAGCCTCTATACTGACATCGTTGCTTTTCAGTACTCTGGAGGTGTCTCTAACAGCCAATTTCCCCAATGTGTCCGTTGATTTCTTGACTGCTGGTGCCAAGAGTGTTGATTATGGAGGCGAGTAAGCTGTAACTGTTAACAATCTCAATCTTTTCTCCATATATCATAGTGCTGCCAACTGGCCCAGTGGTGAGAATCTTTGTCTTCTTGATGTTGAGCTTCAATCCATACTGAAGACCACAGTCCTTGACCTTATGCAACATTTCAGGTCCTCTTCAGTTTCAGTAAGTAAGGTTCTATCATCTGCATAACGTAGGTTGTTAATGAGTCTTCCTCCAATTCTGATGTCACATTCCTCCTCATAAAGCCCTATTTCCAGAATGATCTGTTCTGCATATAGATTGAAAAGGTATGGAAACAGGATGCATCCCTAACACACTCCTTTCCTGATTTTGAACCATGCAGTATTTCCTTGCTCTGTTCTGTGGATTGCTTCCTGGTCCAAATATAGGTTTCACATAAAGCACAATCAAGTGTTCTGGGATTCCCATTTGCCTCAAAGTTAGCTACGATTTGTTATGATCCACACAATCAAATGTCTTTGCATAGTCAATGAAACACAGACATTCCTCTGGTACTCTTTGCTTTCTGCCAAGATCCATATGACATTGGCAGTAGTATCTCTGGTGCCATGATCTCTTCTAAATCTAGCCTGTAGTTCTGGTAGTGCTCTAGTATTGTTCTGGTCATTTCTGGGTAATCTTCAGCAGGATTTTGTTTGTGTGTCATATTAGTGATATTATTTGATAGTTTCCACACTCTGTCCGGTCACAATCTAAATTTAAAAAAAACTCTCTTAAGGAAGGGTGTACGCCAGGGATGCATCCTGTCTCCATACCTTTTCAAAATGTATGCAGAGCAGATTATCCGAGAGGCTGGGCTCTATGAGGAGAATTGTGGCATCAGGATTGGTAGAAGATCTATTAACAATCTGCGTTA
>NW_006399801.1:2309923-2321667 GCF_000299155.1 Elephantulus edwardii | reverse complement strand
TAGAGCCCAGCCTCCTGGATAATCTGTTCTGCATATAGGTTGAAAAGGTATGGAGATAGGATGCATCCCTGGCGTGCACCCTTCCCAATTTTGAACCATGCAGTGTTCCCTTGCTCTGTTCTGACGACTGCCTCCTGGTCCTGGGGCTATAAGAAAAAAAAAATGTTAGAAATTTCTCAAACAGAAGAAAAAAATTTAAGCCTTGAGTTGAGCACATAGAATTATTGTTCCCAAAAAGAATTGGTTAATTCTCAATCATTATAAGAGGTGAGATATTACTAAGAATCCATGATACTGAAGAAAGAAGTTCAAGATATATCAAAGACATTACAAATACAAGGTTCCAGTAATTCACAGAAAACCAATTTAGATGTTTCAGCAATAAGGATACATCACTGGAAATATTCATTTATATGAAGAAATTTATTTAGCCAACCACTTGGAAGTTATCAGTATTCTTGCCTATTCCAAAGAAAGTTGATCCAACAGAACTCAGAAATTGTTGAATCATACTGTTAATAACATACTAAAGAAAGGATATTATTGAAGATAATTTAAAAGTGGTTGCAGTGCTACATGGACAGGATATTTCCAGAAATCTAAACTGAATTTTGATAAATGTGTGGAATGAGAGATAACCTTGCTCATATGAAAACAGAATATATCAGAAAGATGTTTGCCTATATTCTATTGACTATTAAAAGACATTTGACTATATAAACCATAACAAATTATAGATAAGATTTCAAAGAATCAGATTTCCAGAATACAGAATAATGAAGATTCTCATACTAAATACACTGTACATAGAGCAAAAGGCAGCCATTAAGCAAAAGAAGGGGATATATGTTGTTTAAAACTAGAGAAAGTATATGTCAGGCTTATCTCCTTTTACATTAATTACTCAAACTGTATGTTGTTCAAATAATCTGAAAAGACAAACTATATTGGCGATAATATTATTTTAATATGGAAAAAGATTCCATGATTTGTCAATGGCACACCTTTGCTTGCTGCAAGTGAAGAGGGTGGGTTTGAAGTGTTTACAGATGAAGATCAAGAGCCTTATAGCTTTTTGTCTGGATTACATATCTACATAAGGAAAACAGAAATTCTCATAAAGTACCAATAAATAACACCATGTTAGATGGAGAAAAGATTGTAATTGGCAATGACTTTATTTTATTTATGACCACAATCAATGCCCATAGAAGCAATGGTCACAAAATCAAACGGCATCATTGCATTAATCAAATCTACTATAAAGAATTTCTTTAAAATGTCAAAAAGCTCTCACTATAAAGATTAAGGTGCATATTATCTATTGTGAATTTGAATTTTGTCCTCCATTTTCCTCTCACTCTGCCTTCTATTGTGTTTCCTTTCAGAGCCGTCAGCAATGGTAGTTAGGTTCCATCAGTTCTTCTGGCTCTGGGGTTGTGACTTTAGGTTTAATCTTTTCTTTCTTGTTGCCAAGGTGGCATCATGTTTATATCGTTAATATCACATCGAGCAAAATACTGCTGAAGATCATTCAAAAATGGCTGAAGCAGTACATAGATAGGGAACTGTCAGATTCAAGCAAGATTTAGAAGAGGCCATGGCACCAGAGACAGCATTGCTGATGTCAGATGGATCCTGGCTAAACAGAAGGAATACCAGAAGAATGTCTATTTGTGCTTTATTGCCTATGCAAAGACATTTGACTGTGTAGATCATGACAAGTTGTGGCTGACGTTGAGAAGAATGGGAATCCCAGAGCACTTCATTGTGCTCATGCAGAATCCATACCTAGACCAGGAGGTTGTTATATGAACAGAGCAGGGGAGCACTGCATGGTTCAGAACTGGGAAGGGAGTGCACCAGGGTTGTATTCTCTATCCATAACTATTCAATCTGTATGCTGAGCAAATTATCTGAGAAGCTGGTCTCTATGAAGAGGAATGTGGTATCAGGATTGGAGGGAGACTCATCAATAACCTACATTATGCAGACGACACAATCTTGCTTGCTGAAAGTGAGGGGGACTTGAAGCACTTGTTGCAGAAAAATCAAGGAATGCAGTCTTTGATATGGATTGCATCTCAATGTCAGCAAAACAAAGATTTTTACCACTGGACCAATAGGCAGGTTCATGATGGGTAAAGAGGAGTTTGAAACCGTCAACAGCTTCATCTTACTTGGATCCGCAGTTAACTACTCCCTTGGTACCAGCAGTCAGGAAATAAGGAGACACATTGCACTGGGAAAATCTGTAACTAAAGACCTCTCCAAATTATTTAGGAATAATGATGTTAGTAGTTTGAGGACTAAGGTGTGTCTGATTCAGGTCACGGTCTTTCTGATTACTAGGTATGCATTTGAGAGCTGGATGATGAACAAGGATAACAAGAAAAGAATTGATGCCTTTGGGCTGTGATGTTGGAAAAGAGCACTGAACATCCCATGGATGGCCAATAAAATGAACAGATGTGTGTTGGAGAGGCTGCAGCTGGAGTGCTCTTTGGAGGCAAGAATGATGAATTTTTGCCTCACATTCTTTGGGTATGTCGCTAAGATGGGTTACTCCTTGGAGAGAGACATGATGTTGGGAAAGGTGGAGAGTAATTGTCCATGGAGAAGAAGATCCTCAATCATATGGATTGACAGGGTGACAGCTACAATGGGCTCCTGTGTGTCAGGAAGTGTGAGGATGGTGCAGGACAGAACAGGGTCCAGATCTTTTGTTCATAGGGTCGTTGTGAATCATACTCAACTCCATGGCACCTAACAACAACAACAACTTTTTATTTTTTATTGCTAAGGTAGTAGTGATAACTCTCAAACTCTTTATATGTCGGACCAGAAATGGGAAGCCTGGAAGAGCTGTCTTTATCATATATGAAATACAACCACTGTTCCTGGTGACTGAGTCTGTTACCCATTTGTTGTTTGGTAGTTTAAACACACTCACTCGCACTGTGGGCGGCCCAGTACTCTGCTTCTGTAAAGATTCAAGCCAACAAAAGCCCATGAGGCTGTACTACACTAATGCTTGAGTGGAATTAACTTGTTAGCAATAGCTTTTGTCTGGGGTTTTATTCCTTCCATCTCAAGTCTTGCTTTATGAAAGAAAGTTTAGCAATCTTCTTTCATGGGATTTACAACCTCTGAAAACCTTCTGGAAGGTTAGCTATGAATCAGCTCGGACTCCATGACAATAAGGGGCATTTTTTCGTTTTTCCAAGTTCAGAAAGTGAAAGAAGTAGCCCATCTCTTGAACTCTAGCCCAAGAAGTGAGGATTAAGTCACTTGGCTGCATCCCCTGTCTCTCACAGCACGCTGAGGCAGGAAAGTTCTGAATTTCTTACAAATAGGAAAATGTCACCTTTCACCACCTGGCCTTGACTTTTAGGTGATAGTGGTTGTGCTTCTTTTCCACCTCCATGCTCCCAGTGGAAAGGAGTCTCACCAGCTGGCCCTGTGCCCTCTCTTCTTCCACTCTTTCTGCCCCCATATTCTTCCCACTCACTTGATGTCCATTTTCCACCACCCTCCCCTCACCAAGTCACACGTTTATTTCTCAATATAAAAGCGATTGGCTTCTTTAGAAAGTTTGAGGTGATGTTTTTATTTCCTGAGCTGCTGTAACAAAACACAGAGTGGGAGGTTTTAAACAACAGAACTGTATCTTTTTACTGTTCTGGAGGAGAAAAGTGTGAATTTAGCATGTTGGCTGTAGGGTAAAGTTCAGGGTTCTTAATCATCTGTCAGCTCATTGGTGTTGTTAACTGGTATTAAGTTGCCCACAACTCATGGCAACCAACCCTGTAAAAAATAGAACAAAATACTTCTAAGCCCTGCACGGTTTCTATGATCACTTATAGATCAGACTACTGTGATCCATAAGATTTTCACTGGCTGATTTTTGGAAATCGATTGCCTCTAAATCTGTCCTAGTCTGGACAGTCTGCTGAAACCTTTTTTAGCACGATAGCAACAAGTAAGCGTCCCCTGACTGACAGATGGTGGCTTCCCAAGAAGTACCTTGAAATGAGACTAGAAACCCAGGACTCCTGCATGGAAGTGGCAATTCTACCACTGAACCATCAATGTCTCTCAGCTTTTAGAAGCTGTTGGCAATCCTCGGTGGTGTTGAGTTGTAGATTTATTTGCTTCTATTTTCATCTAGTCTATTTTCCACCACGTGCCTGAGTCTCTTCTGTTCTTCTTACAATACAGACCCCCAAATGGGTTAGAAGCCCCCATGGCACAGAAGTCATCATTACTCAGCTGATAACCAAATGATTAATGGTTTGAACTCATCAGCTGCTGTGTGTGTGTGGGGGGAGATATGGCAGCCCACTTCTGTAAACATTTTCAGCCTTGGAACCTGTACGGAGCAGTTCTAATCTGTTGTATCAGGTCACTATGAGTCCTTTCCCACACAACAGCCGTGGATTTGGTTTTGGTTATACCTGGGGATGCAGTCTCACTTGAGAATGGGATTTTTGTGGTATACTAATGATGTTTGAGTCTTTGCTATGTTAATTAGGTTGTCTTTAGCCAATCCCTTTGGAGATTTTAAATAATGGTTTCCGCACAGAAACTAGGAAGGAAAATGGAGGTTACTGAGGAACTGAGGCACAAAAGGTCAAAGGAGCATACAAAGATCCTTTAAATAGAGCTAGAACCCTGGATGTGAGCTTATAACCACCTAAACTGTGAGAAAATACATTCATATTCATTTAAGTCACCAACTTTTGGTATTTCTGTTCTAGTAGAAGAAACCAAGGCAATACCCATCTTCCACCTTCAACAATTATCAAGACATGGCTAATCTTATTCAATTTATACCTCTGGCCACACCCCTTGCATTATTTTTTAAGTCATCCCACAAAGTATATTTTTATTTTCAATTATTTCTTTACATACTTGTAAAATATAAGGAAACTATTTTAACAAAACTTGTAATATCATGATCGCAAGAAGAAAGCATCTACAATGTTTTCCAAACAAATTCTTTATCTGGCTCCTCTGTGGCACATCACTCAACAGAATTCCTAGAAGCTGAAGGGGGGAAAGCCCTAAATCCTGAAAGACAACTATATTGTCATCTCAGACATTTACTGCATCTTTGCTGTGCACTGGGTTCCTTTTGATTAAACTTCCTAGTTATGATCTAGTAACACATTATTGGTTCAGTTATACTCTAAGAACCTGATAATATACAAAGAAACTACATAAAAATAGGCTTGAAGATCCACCTAGTAAGACTGATATCTTTACAGTTTAGCCAAGGGATTGTTGTTGTTGTTGTTAGGTGTCATAAAGTCAAGTATAACTCATAGCAACTCTATAAAAATATATCTGAATCCCGTCCTATCCTGTGTCAACTTCATACTTTCTGACACACTTGAGCCCATTGCAGCTGTCAGTGTATCAATCCATCTGGTTGAGGGTCTTCCTCTCTTTCGCTGACTCTCCTCCTTTCCAACCATGGTATCCCTCCCCAAGCAAGGAACAGACTCTCCTAGCAACATGCCCAAGGTATGCTGGAACTTTAAAGATGCTTTAAAGATGGAGTTTTATCATCTTTGCCTCCAAGGAGCACTCTGGCTGCATTTTCTCCAAGACATTTTTGTTTGTTCTTTTGGCAGTCCATTCAGTACCTTTCTCCAGCATCAATGGTATCAATTCTTATTTTTTTTTATGATACTTATTCATTGTCCAACTCTCAGATGCATATAAATGATTGAAAAGACAAGGGCCTGAATCAGGTGCATCGTCATCCTCAAATCGACATCATTTCTCTTCAGTTAATTTGGAGAGGTTCTTGACTTGAGACATTCCCAGTACAATGCATATTCTGATCTCCTGGCTGCTTGTACCAAGTGTGTTGTTTGTGGATACAAGAAAGATGAAATCATTGACAACAATCTTTTCTTCATCATAATGTTGTCTATTGGACTAGCAGTATGAATTTTTATTTTCTTGACATCGAGATGCAATCCATATTGAAGACCTATTCTTAGATCTTCTCCAGCAAGTGCTTTTAAAATTCTCCTCGCTTTAAGTAATCAAAGTTGTGTCATTTGTCTAATACAGGTAATTGATGATTCTTCCTCAAATCCTGATGTCACATTTTTCTCCATAGAGTCCAGTTTCTCAAATAATTTCCTCAGCATATAGACAAAATAGGTGTGGAGAAACAACACAACCCTGACACACTCCTTTCTTAAATTTAAACCATGTAGTGTTTCCTTGCTCTGTTCATACAACAGCCTCTTGGTATAGGTATAGGCTTGACATGAGCACAATTAACTGTTCTGCGATTCCTATTCTTCTCAATGTAAGTCATTGTCTGGTAAGATCTGCATAGTCAAATGCCTTTGCATACTCAATAAGCACAAACAATAAAGCACATACATTCTTCCAATATTTTTTACTTTCAGCAAGGATTCATCTAACATCAATAATGCTATCCTTGGTGTCATGACCTCTTTTTAAAAAATTTTATTTTTATGTTATACTGGCTTATTTACAGAGTTTGGATACATTGTTTTGCACACCTCATCTTTCCTATTTCATTATCCACCCCTCCATTCATCAATTATGCCACCCTATAATTAACCCCCTTCACCCTTCCTCGCCTCTCTGCATCCACCCTTCTCCACTCCACTTGGATCCTCATACTTCTTTTACAATAATGGTTTTATACAGTATTTGTCTTTATGGGACTGAGTTAGCTCACTCAGCATAATGTTCTTCAGTCCCTCCCAAGTTAGGTAGTAATTTACAAAATCATTGCTCCTGCGTGCTGTGTAGTAATTCCACTGTGTGAATGTGCCATAATTTCTCAATCCATTCAATTTTGGTTGGACATCTGGGCTGTTTCCATGTTCTTGTGATGATGAATCACCCTGCTGTGAACATTGGCATACGAGTCTCTGAGTCTCAGTTATCATTTTCTCAAGGTATATTCTAAGCAATGGACTAGCTGGGTTATATGGAATATTTTTGTTCAGCTTTTCTGGGAAGTGTCAAATTGCCTTCCAGAGTAGTTGTACCATTTTACAATCCCACCAACAATGTATAAGAGTTTCTTTCTCACCACATCCTCTCCAACATTTATTACTTGCTGTCCTGTTAAACTTTGCCACTGCTACTAGGGTAAAATGTTATTTCCTTGTGGTTTTGATATGCAACTCTCTTATTGCCAGTGATTTGGAGCATTTCTTCCTGTGTCTTTTGGCTATTTGAATATCGTCATGGCCTCTTATAATACTGCTTGAATTTCTGGAATTTCCCCATTCTAGCCTGTTTTTGCAATGTTCATTGGCAGTATTTTGCTTCCATGTGAAATTAATGATATTGTTGGATAGCTTCCACATTCTCTTGGATCACCTTTCTTGGAAATGGGAATAAATATGAATCCCTTTCATTCAGTTGGCCAGACAGCTGTTCTCCAAAATTTCTGGCATAGACTGGAGGGCACATCCAAGGCTGTGTCTATTAGTTGAAACATGGAAACAAGGAATCTATTAATTTCTTGGGGCCTAGTTTATATATATATATATATATTTTCTTTTTTTAACTGGTTTGCCTAGTTTACACACATTGTTTTTCACGTTATTCTTCATTCACATTGTGTTTTACACAATTATTCCCATGCATTGTGCTTTATAAAATTAATCATGATTGAACCTTGCCCCTCATTATCCTGTCTTTTTACCTGGATCATTCCCATTTTCTCCCCTGCTCCCTCCATACACCAAACTGTGCAACCGTGGGGTTTTACCCCCTACCATCATGGAACCTCCCCCTCCTTGAGTTCTTATACATGTTTTACTAGTCACTTTTCTATTTTTGCAACAATATTATGTGGTATTTTTCCTTTTGACACTGAATTAGCTCACTCAGTGTAATGTTCTCCAGTTTTTCCCTTATTCTTGTTGTTGTTGATATGTGTCATCGAGTCACCTATAACCCATAGCGACCCTATGTACAGTAGCTCTGAAGCCTTCTCTTTCCTGAGCCAGTCTTATTCATTCCAACACACCAACCCCCATTATCTCAGTTACTGTATTGATCCATCTCATTCAGGGTCTTCCTTTGTGCATTGTTCCTCCATTCAGCATTATGTACTTCTCTAAGAACCAATCTTTCCTGGCCACGTGCCCAAAGTATGTGAGACAGAGCTTCAAAATCCTAGCCTCCAAGGAGAAACTTTCACCCTCTCCAAGACAGACCAACTGTTCTCCAGCACCGTAATTTAAAGGCATTAATTTTTCTTCTGTCATCATTAGCCATTGTCCAGCTCTCTGATGCATAGGAAGTAATTGTGAAGACCATGGCCTGGATTAGGCACACGTTAGTCTCTAGACCAGCATGGTTGCTGGAGAGGTCCTTGACAGAAGATTTTTCCAATACAATTCTCCCTAGTTATGTAGTTGTTTTTTTAAATCGTTGCTCCTGAGTGCTGCTTAGTATCCCATTGTGTGAAAGTACCACAACCTTTTCAACAAATAGTAGTGGCAAACTTGGGCCTTATTTTTTGCCAATGCCTTCAGTGCATCTTCAACTTCTTTCTTGTTTATCATTGGCTCTTGAGCATATGGTACTTCCTGAAATTCTTTCATTTTAGTCAATTCTTTTGGGTACAGTGACTCTGTATATTTTCTCCATTTTCTTTTGACGCTTTCTAGATCATTGGACATATCGCCTATAGTATCCTTCAATATTGAGACTTGAGGCTTAAATTTGTTTTTCCGTTCTCTCAGATTGAGAAATGCAGAGTGAGTTCCTCACTTTTTATTCCCCCATTCCAGATCTCTGTATGTTCAATTTTAATACTTTGCCTTGTCTTCTAGAATTACCCTTATAACTCTTTTGTTTAGCTTTTTAATTTCAGAATGTTTTCCCTTTATTTTGGTTTCTTGATGTTCTAATGAAATTTTCAGAGTCTCCTCTGACATCCATTTCATTTTTTTCCTTTGTCTTCTGTCTTTGTAATGATGTTTTCATTATTGGTATGCATATTCATATACATTGCATTTATTCATGTAAATAGTGTGTCTTTTTGTGTGTGTTTCATAATTTCCTTCATTGGCATTATGTTTCATACACTCATTCCCATACATCATGTTTTATTGTCTTTTATAAAATTAATCACCATTGAACTTTGCTAACCCTTATCTTGTCTTTTCAGGTCCCTTCCACTCTTTCCCATTGTCTTTATCCCTCCCTCCACCACCAAATTGTGTGACCCTTTAATAACATTTTGCTATCTTCATGGATGATATTCTTGATGTCATCTCATAACTCATCTGGGCTTCAATTCTATTCTTACAATGCTTTTGAAATTCAGGTAGGATAGACTCAAGATCATATTTTTGATCTTATGGACTTGTTTCCATTTTCTTGGATCTCAATTTCAATTTGCACATGAGTAATTGATGGTCTGTTATACACCCAGCACCTGACCCAGTTTTAACTGGTGATATTGAGCTTCTTCAATGATTCCTTTCACTGATGTGGTCAGTCTGATTCATATGCAGCCCCTCAGGTGAGGTCCATCTGTACAATTACCATTTGTGTTTTTTAAGAGACATATTTATGATTAATAAATCACTGAACATACAAAATTCTATGATTCTATTTCCAGCCTCATTTCCATCACCAAGTCCGTACTTTCCAAATACATTCTTTCTTCATCTTTTCCCAACTTTTCATTCTAGTTACCATTTATCATTAACACATCTTGATTACCTGATTGCTCAATTTCAAATGGCAAAATATGGTAAAAAAATAAATTTTCTCCTTTGGGCTTTAGCTGAAGGAATTTATATTTAAATATTAATTGAATTAACAGATCTTCCTTTTATGTCCATGGATAATATCCTATTGCACACAACATTATACTTCAAGATAGAATTTGAAATTTTTTTTTAGCTATGAAAGTAACCCATTTGCATTCTGTTTTTCATTCCCAGCATTATATACATGGTGATTATCTGATTCAAAATGGCCAATGCTTGTCCATCTCATCTCACTAATGCCTAGAATTTTGATGTGCATACATTCCATTTCCTTTTTTATAACTTCTAGCTTTCCAACATTAATGCTTTATACATCCCATGTTCAAATTATTAAAGTATGTTTGCTGCTACTTTTCCCCCTCATTTTTATTGACTTCCTGTCTGGTTTCTACCTCTAATACTGTAACTCTCCATGTTTCTCTACTGTGAATAGGGTTCATGATGGATGGAGAGGAGACAAACTCAATAGCTTCATCTTGCTTGGATCCACAATTGACAGACTTGGTACCTGAACTCAGGAAATAAGGAGACACATCACACTGGCAAAATCTGTAGTTAGGGGGTCTCTACAAATTATTGAGGAGTAGTGATGTCAGGTTGAATATTAAGGTGTGTCTGATGCAGGCCATAGTTTTTCTAATTACTAGCTATGTTTCTGAGAGCTGGACAATAAATAAGGATGACAGAAAAAGAATTGATGACTTTTAGTTGTGGTGTTGGAGAAGAGCACTGAATATCCCATGGACAGCCAAGAGAGCAAACAGCTATGTCTTGGTGAGGGTGCAACCAGAGTGCTCTTTGTAGGCAAGAATGATGTGATGAGGCTTTCCCTCACATACTTTGGACATGTTGCTAGCAGGCGCTATTATTCCTTGGAGAAGGACATGATGTTGGGAAGGGTAGAGGGTAGTCGAAGGAAAGAAAGACCCTCAACCAGGTGGATTGGCATGGTGACTACTGCAATGGGTTCCTGTGTGTTAGCAAGTATGAGGATGGCACAGGATAGAACAGGGTTCAGATATTTTCATTATAGGGTTGCTAAGAGTTGTACTCGACTCAGTGGCACCTAACAACTATAGCATATTTAGTAAGTGAATGGCATATAGAAGGGATATCTTAAATGTTTTCTGAATTAATAATTTTCACATCTGTTACTTCAATCATGCTATCTGCTAACACAGGCTTTCCTGTTTAAAAAGTACCTCAGGGATTAGAATTATGTCCTCAGTTCTTATTTATAGCTTCTTCTTGTTGCTGTTATGTGCCATCGAGTTGCCTGTGACTCATAGCGACCCTATGTACAACAGCCCTAAGCTCTTCTCTGTCCTATGTCAATCTCACTGTCTCTTACACACCTACCCCCATTATCCAAGTCATTGAATCAATCCATCTCAACGAGGTCTTCCTCCCCTTTGCTGTCCCTCCTCCCTCCCAAGCATGATGTCCCTTTCCAGGGAATGACTTCTGGGGGGAATAAAGCAATGCTGCAAAATGCTAACCATCATGAAGTTGGTGCAGGAATGAGCAACATCTCATTATAAAACACAAGGTCACTGTGAGCCAACTGGATAATATCTGAAAACCACAACAGCAACAGGGCTATAAAATGAATGGCATTGGTCCATGCCATGTGGAGTTACTAGTCTGTTCTCTTCCTGCCACGAATATATGATTTAGCATCCAAGGAGCAACTTGAGTATCAGGCTTTGATGGGTATATTGGGAGTAGGAAGCTTATTGATGTCATTTCTCCAGAACAATGCCTATAAGTGAGCAACAGCAGTAGATCTAGACAGAGTAAATGCTGAGCTGAAATACTCCTGTAAGAGGCAGCTCCAAAGGGCAGCTCTGGATTGATAACAGTGCATCTAAATTCCAAAATCAATCTCCATAATAGTCTATGTGTTTCCTACTGCCAAAGGGGCCCTTTAGAGTAGTGAGAGAA
>NW_006399801.1:2309216-2309823 GCF_000299155.1 Elephantulus edwardii | reverse complement strand
ATGAGATGGATCGATTCAGTGACTGGGGCAATCGGGATGGGTGTGTCAGAGGCAGTGCGGTTGGCGCAGGATAGAGCAGGGTTTAGGGCTGTTGTCCGTAGGGTCGCTATGGGTCACAAACGACTCAACAGTACATAACAACAACAATAACAAGGATAAATTTGATGCACTGAACACTAATGCATGGAGAACAGATGAGTTAGCAGATGTCATTCAGGACATCATACATGGAGAAAGCAAAGAACATAACAAAAGATAGGAAAGAAGGAAATTCCAAATATGGATGTCAGAAGAGATTATGAAATGTGTGCTTGAATGTAAAGTAGCTAACACAAATGGAAGAAATGATGGGATAAAAAAAGCTGAACAAACAATTTAAAAGTTTATTTTTAAAAGACAAAGTAAAGTCTTTAACTGTGCAAAGGTCTGGGGCTGTTGTTGTTGTTGTTGTTATGTGCCGTCGAGTCGCCTGCCACTCTTAGCCACCCTATGTACAACAGCCCTAAACTCCTCTCTGCCCTGTGCCAATCGCACTGTCTCTGACACTCCCATCCCAATTATCCCAGTCGCTGAATCAATCCACCTCATAGAGGGCCTTCCTCTCCTG
>NW_006399801.1:2296469-2305094 GCF_000299155.1 Elephantulus edwardii | reverse complement strand
AAAAAAAGTGACTCTTCTAAGTCCTTTAAAAGCAAAACCAAGACTAGGATCTATGAGCCCTTACTGATCCTCCCAGTGCTTGGGTTTGGGGACAGTTCTCTTCCTTGTACAGCTAGTTCTGTAAAACATCTTTGTTATCTGATATGGCGTTGGTCCTACATACAGAAGGACTAGGAAATTAACAGTGTCCCCTGCGTTTATTGATTTATTAATTCATCAGGATATCATAGAGGGGTGCACTGTGATGCTTCTCAATTGTGATCAAACAAAAGGCTACTATCAGCACACATGGGAGAGTTAAAGTGCAGCCAGTCTGTGGGAAAGGCTGCCTCAGCCCTCAGTAGTTAGTCTCCACTGAATCTTTCCTCTGCTTCTGCATAGCAATGGTCTGTTTCCAAAGCCAAGACTCCTTCACCTTGAATAACAAGTGATATCATCCTTCTACTGAATGGTGAAAAAAAGGGGGCAGGGGGAGAAAGACTCTTCCACCTTAAAAACCATCTCTCTTGATCTAATTTCAACATCATTCTCTTCTCTCAAGATCACCTTCCATAGTCATCTGTACTTCCTGACTCCACTTTAAGCCCATGGCCTGCTGGCTCTGTGGCCATCCTCACACATGGATATCTACTCAGCAGTGACCCTAAGATGAAGCTCACCAGATGGTGGGGAGGAGCTGTCAAGTGAACCTTGAAAAGTAGGCTCTACCTCTATTCCCCACTCATTTGCACACAGCCTCAGGTGCCCTCCTCCTCAGGTGGGCCGGTGCTCAATCACCTCCCCTGCCACTACAACAGGACTCACTAGTTCTCAGTGGGGTCGTTGGCTCAACATCAGTAGTCTTGTCATCAACGCAGATTCTGGGACCCCACACAGACCTTCTGAATCAGATACCACAGAGTGGAGAGCAGAAATCTCTGTTTTTCACAAGCAGCAGGTGATTTGAAGTACACACTCTAGACTTGCAAACTCTGACAGGTTGACAGCCTCTCTGCCAAGGTATGATCGAGATGGATCAGGCTTGTAATCTGGGTGGACTTCACCTTGAGCAAAGGCAGGCAGCTGCTCCTGTGGGGTAAGGGGCTGCCCTGAGCCGGGTTCTGCGCTAACCTCTTCTGGCCCTGCATTAGCACTGGTCATATGGCCTTTGTTCGTCTTACAATCTGACTTTGTGACAGGTATTTTTACTTTCCATCAGCAACCACATTTTAATTCTGGCTGTGCGATTAGTACTAATTGATAAATGCTTCTTAAGGACATGTGATATATGCCCCTGCATTGCCAGATAGGTGTCAAGTCGGAATGCTTCTGGGGAGTCAACTGGAATCTCGTAGCCCACATTTTTAAACTCTTGAGTGAAAGGGATGCTGACCACACGCCTTTCAATAATTCATCTGGTGGGGAAAGGGTGGTCTTTGATGTTGTTGAGGCAGAAAGCAAATTAGATAGGAGACGTGTGCGTTTTATCTTGCCAGATGAGTGAACTGCTCTCTGGCCTTGTCCAGCTGCCTGACCAGCTTGCCGGTATGAAATAACCCAAGACCACCTGGCTGGTGCTTGCCAAGCTCTGCAGAGGAGGGCAACTGTGAGGTAGACCAACTCCACTCCCAACAGAAGCTATTCTCATTCTCTGGCTGCCCTGCATAGGAAAGGAGGGAAAGCTCCCTTGTTCCTTGCTCAGAAAAGGGGCAAAGTCCAAGTCTTCTTAGCAGTGGGAAGCTGATGATGCCCTTACTTTCATTTTGAGCTCCAAGATTGCCAATTTAACTTTATCTTTGCTTAGATTAGGAAGCCTGGTGGTATAGTCTGTAAGATGCCAGTAGTTTGAATTCACCAACTTCTCCACTGAAGATAGATGGACAGCTCTGAGTTGGAATCAACTTAAAGGTAGTGAGTTTAACGATTTTTTGTTTACTTGTTTGTTGTGCTTAGAGTCTTTACAGTTAACATGCTCAGTTGCAGACTGAAAACCTGGAAGTTCAAATCTTGGAAGAAAGGCCTGGGGATCTACTCCCTAAAAGTTAGCCATTCAAAATGCCATCAAGTACAACTCTATTCTGATATACATAGTGTCACGTGAATTCGCATAGAGCTTACAGTGGACTGTTAGGTTGGACTGATGGTTGACAAATTAAAGGCTACTTTCTAGATGGGCATTTGACTGAGGAAAGGCCTTGTAGTTCTTCAAGATCTTCAGCCTGAATTTTGAGAGCTATATGGGACCATTCTGAACTCTCTGGCTTCAATGGGGACAGATTCACAAGGCACAAAGTCGCCCAGTTATCAAAACTATAGGCCTTGGAGGGAGCTCCGGTGTAGCAGTCCATAGATAGCACGACTTATACCAAAGGTCATGCTTCTCCTGGAGAGAAAGACGGGAAGTTCCCTATTATGTGATTTACAGCCTCAGAATATCCACTGGACAACTGTGAGTCAGTTCTGACTTGAAGGCAATGAGTGAGTGATTAAACCCAGTTAAGCACCACCTGGGTTTGAATCTCATCTCTTTTCAGGTTCTCTAGCCCTTGAGACCTCAACTTCTCAGACTGGAGATGATGATGATGATAACACCTTCTTCAATTATTGTTACATGCAATCAATGACTTAATTTTCACAGTATACTTAAAAGAGAGCTTATAATAATAAATATTAATGATGTTTTTTAAAAGGGCTTTGGTGGCTCTGGAGCAAAAGCCCCACTGCCCTTTTTATGTGGAGACCTTAATTTGATTCCCTGCTAATTTACTTCACATGCAGTCACCACCAGTGGAGGGTTCTATGATTCAAAACAAGAGGTTTCGAAGTCACTTCTTGATTGAAACAGATTAGGAAGAATCTGCTGGTCGGCTGATAGCCTAACATCTGAGGGCAGCTATTTGATCATTTCACAAGTGGAGAGCTGAAATCATGATAGCTAGCAAGTTAAAAAGGTAAAAATAGTGAATCAATAATAATCATTTCTTTTCTCATTACTTTTTTCCTCCTAAGAGCATAAGACAAAAAAGTCATCCTGGTTAATGGAATGAAAAGAGGGTTTTAGAGAGGAGGTCTGACCACTCTGTGGGTTTTGGTTTCTGTCACTTCGGGCTGTCAAAAATTAGTTCCGGAACAGACTTTATTTCCACTATTTTTTCCTTCTCCCAGCATGAATGATTTATGTCTACTTGTGTGCTCTGACAATCTTTGTTCTTCTGGGGTTTAGAATTCTAAATGGAACCAGTGTTTTCTCACCAATTTTTATAGATCTCACCTTCCAGTTGGAAATTGTCTCAGAGTGGTTGTTTTTATGAATTCTTTCATTTTTCTTCTTCTTATTTTTTATTTTATTTTACAGCCAAACTGTTGCAGAAACTTGGTTTTCTGGAAAAGGCTTAGAGATGCTCAGATGGGCCCAGCAGGCCGGAATTTGGCCTGTGTGCAGGATGCTATAGGGTTGAGAGATCAAGCATAATTATTAATAACAATTAACACAGAGTCACTGCTCAGTGTCAATGTCATATGCAAAAGTATTTTTCACCTAAGCATCTGCTCACTCAAAATATAGGCATAGGATTTTTAAAGAACCAGATATTCAGAATATAGCTCTCAGAATATACTTCACTTATACATTTCTGATCATATTGTTTATATACTTCCTTGCTTTTCATAGGCACTTGATGTTAAGATGTTAATGTAATTTGTCAAGGAGTAAGACGTAGTTTTACTGGGGTTACTGATATCCAAGACAAACTGTCTAGTATTCCTCTGAAAGATAGTCAACAAGGATACAGAAATAAGATGGCAATATTTCTGACTTTTGATCCTGTGTTCTACCTTCTAATCATACTCTTTCAAGAGTGACCCAATGTGGAGACACTTGTCATTGCAATTTCAATAAATATTCTCTGACACACAACTTCAACAAAGGATTCAAGTAATTTTTCTGGATGTGATTTTTTTTTTAATCTACTGCTGTCTTGTTATGTATATCATGGTTTTAAAGCCATGGCAGTTTTGCATGGGACAAGCAGACATCAGTTATGTCTGTGGTCAAGGATCCAGATATTTGGTGGCCATAATCAATCTGACTGTCTGCCATCTTTGCAGAAGAATCCAGTTATGAGCTTGTGGAAAAGAAGAGAAAATAAGGAACCTCTGAACCAGTTAAGAAGCCAGTTGTCCTTGAGTGAATTCAGACTTATGGATGGTGACCTCTTGTGTCCTTGAATTTAATTGTGCTCCACAGGGTTTTCAATGGCTGGTTTCTCAGAAAATTGATCCTCAGATCTTTTTTTTTAATATATATGTAAAAATTATTTTCATTCTCCATGAGGTGCCGCTGGGTGGACACAAATCTCTAATCTTTCAGTTACTGGGCAACTACATGATCCTTTTGCACCACCCAGAGAGCTCAAGGAGAAATTAACTAGATTGTATTTTCATTGCCATTGTATGACCTTTAGCTAAGAGGGGAGAAATGCAAATGTCCGTCGTGTTCACAACTTATGGAACACAAGCATTCTTGAGAGCAAAATTTAAACCAGGCAATGCCAATGTAGGAGGCCCTGGTGGTGCACTGGTAGAGTTCTCAGCTACTAACCAAAAGGTCCATGCTTTAAACTGGCCTGCAGCTCTACAGGAGAAAGACAAGTCAATCTGCTTCCATAAAGATTTGTTGTTGCGTTGTTATGTGCCATAAGGTTGCATGTGACTCATAGCAACCCTATGTACAACAACTCTAAACCCTGATCTATTCCTTGCCAATTTTACTGTCTCTGACACACCTATGCCCATTACCCCAGTGACTAAATTAATCCATCTTTTCGAGGGTCTTTCTCTCCTGCGCTGTCCCTCCACTCTCCCAAGCATGATATCCCTCTCCAAGGACTGATCCTGCCTTGCAACATGTCCAAAATATGTCAGACGGAGCTTCAGAATCCTTGCCTCCAAGGAGCAGCCTGGTTTTACCCTCTCCAGAACAATCTCCTAGCAGTCCGTGGTATATTCAATACTCTTCTCCAGCACCAAAGCTCAAAGACATCAACTCTCCTTCTATCATCCCTAGTCATTGTCCAACTCTCTTATGCATAGCAAGTAATGGCTAAGACCATGAAGAGTTATATTTTTTGAAAATTCTATTGGGCAGTTTTAGTCTGTCCTACAGGGTTACTAAGAGTTGAATCAGCATAATGGAACCTGATTTGGTTTCTCTTTTCAAAACTACAACCTAGATGCTATACAACTCCATTCTGCTCACATACTTTTGTATGTTTTATTTTCATTAACAATATTACACGAATTCAGAATCTTAGCTAAGATTGACAGTTATTTGACTTTAATTTTGAGGTTAAGTGTTTAACTGCCTTTTTAGGAAGCACCATGATGGGTGGAGAAGAGATTGGGGTTGTTAACAATGTCAGCTTGCTCAACTCCACAATCAACACTCTTGGCACCAGCAGCCAGGAAACTCAATGACAAATTACATTGGGAAAGTTTGCTGTCAGAGACCTCACCAAAGTACTAAAAAGAAATTATGTCAAACTAGAGATTAAGGTGCATCTGATTCAGGCCATGGTCTTTGCCATTACTTACTCTGCATTAGAGAGCTGGACAATGACAAAATATGACAGAAGAAGAATCAATGCCTTTGAGTTGTGATGCTAAAGAAGAGTGTTGAACCTACAGAGGACTGCCAGGAGAACAAATAGGTTCAACTTGGAGATAGTGAAACTAAATTTCTCTTTGGAGGCAAGGATTTTGAAGCTCCATCTCACACACTATGGTGGTGTGGCCAGAAGAGATCAATTCTTAGAGAAGGAGATCATGCTTGGAAGGGTAGAGGGACAGCTTAAGAGAGGAAGACCCAGATGGATTGACACAGTAACTGGGGTACTGGGGTAGGTAGGTTGGAGTCAATGATATGGCTTAGGATAGGGCAAAGTCGATAGCTATTGTACATAGGGTTGCTATGAGTCACAGTGACTTGATGGCACATGACAATAACAAGAAAATAAGTTTAGAATGAGTTTTAGGTTTCAGGAATCAGGTTGTGGTTGTTGTTGTTGTTGTTGTTGTTGTGTACTGTAGAGCTGGAACCAACCCATACCTGACCCTCCTGCAGGTTTTCAGAGGCAGGTAACTACATGGGAGGAGACTGCCAATTTTTCTCCTGCAGAGCAGCTGGTGGTCTCTAACTACGTGCTTTCAGGATTGCAATGCAGCTTCTTTCCACGTACTCAAAAATTAGCCATTGAGATTATTCATCCACAGGCTTTATCTGTTTGATAGTTCTGGGCTCTATGAGGAGGAATGTAATATCAGAATTGGGGGAAAACTCATCAACAACCTGTGTTATGCACATGACACCATCTTGCTTGCTGAAACTGAGAAGGACCAGAGGTGTTTGCTGCAGAAGACTAAGGACTGCTGTTTTCAGTATGGATTGATGCTCAACATCAAGAAAACAAAGATTCTCACCACTGGGCCAATTGGCAGCACCAGGATAGATGGGAAAAAGATTGAGATCATTAGAAATTTAGCTTGCTCAGGTCCACATCAACACTCTTACTCTCTTGGCACAAGTAGTCAGGGAATCAAAAGATTCATTTCATTGGGAAAAATATGCTGTCAGGGACCTCTCCTGAGTGCTATAGAGCAATGATGTCAATCTGGAGCCCAAAGTGCACCTGATCCAGGCCATGGTCTTCACTATTACCTGTTATGTATCAGAGATCTGGACAATGATTAGGGTGACTGAAGAAGACTTGATGGATTTGAGTTGTGGTGCTGGAGAAGAGTCTTGACCATATCATGGATTTCCAACAGAACAAACAGATGTGTCCTTGAGAGGGTGAAAACTAGTTGTTCCTTGGGGACAAGATTTTGAAGCTCTGTCTCATGTACTGTGGGCATATTTCCAGGATGTCTAGGAGAAGGACATCATGCTTGGAAGGGTAGAGGGACAGTGCCGGAGAAGGAAACCCTGGAGGAGACGGATTGACACAGTAACTAGGGTCATAGGTGCAGTGATTTGGCTTAGTATAGGGCAGGGTTCAGGGTTATAGGATTTCTATGAGTTGCGGTCAACTAGACAACAATAACTGTTGGCAAGAACCACAAACTGGGTGGCTTCATTCTCTCATTGTTATAGAGGCCAGAAGTCCAAAGTCAAGGTGTCAGCAAGGTTTCATTCCCTATGAAGACTCTAAAGGGGAGAAAGTACTTACTTCTCTTAATTTCTGACTATATTTCTCAATCCTTCACATTCCTTGGTTTGTATATATAAATTGCTACACTCTCTGCCTCCATCTTCAAAGAACTATCTTTTCCTCTAGCATCTATATCTCTTCCTATTTTATAAAAACACAAATCATAATGGAGTAGAGTCTGCTGTTGATTGAATTTGTACAATCAGACTATGTATTAATGTTATGACCATTTTGCCTGTGGATTCCAGGAATCAGACTAGTTCCTCATCTGTTACAAAATGTCTTGTCTTTATGTCACAGAGGCCAACTAGAATTAAGTGGGTCCTAAACTTATTAACTTCCAAGTTTAAAAAGATGACACACACAAAAAAATGACCACAACAGACATGAAGATACACATGCTGGTGTGGGGGTAGGGTGTGAAGGAGCAGCAGAGGTTGTAGAATTCCTGAGGGTACTAACAAGGAAGCCCATGATTTGGACTTCAAGCTTCCAAAACTGGGAGAAAATAAATTTTGTTTTTTAAAGCCATCAGTTTGGGGAATCTTTATACAGCAACACCAGAAAACTAAGACAGACTCCAAAACTAATCCTACTCCAATGCAAGCTAATCTTAAATAGTGACATTGTCAAAGACTTTATTTCCAAATAAAGGTTACATGCATAAGGAACGGGGAAGTTAGGACTTCAGCAAATCTTTTTTTGTGTCACATTTCTAACCATTACAGTTAGTAAATCAACAGAAGATTTCTCCAGTCCAAACCTGCTCCAATCCATAGTTATGTTTCATGCAGGGATTTAAAAGAGTTCTGCTTTTATGTGTTTAGTAAGGGATTATGGGTAGGATTAGCATCACTGAAATTAAGTAATTAAAGAGAAAGCACTGATTTTAAAAATAGCAATATTCTTTAACTCTCAGTACGGTGGGTAAGTTTCATAAAATGTCACATTCATGGTTCTTCAAAATAATTCCTTATTGTCCAAAGTTATAGCCTAAGAAGAAGAGATCTCTCCAGAGGGCCTTACTCCATGGCTTCTTTATGTCCTTAACAGTAGATCAAAATTATGACACCCACCAAATTAAGAAGCCATTCATTAGGAGGTGGACTGACAAGAATACCTAGAGGTTGTTCATTTCATCTTTCCTGTACTCACTTCATGACCCTGAGCAAAGAATATTTCCTAATTTGTTTTATTTTTTCTAATTTTGAAGAGGACATCCTAAGAAGGATGTGCATATGAGAAAATCCTCATGTTTCAGTTACTTAAATGAGTGGTTTTAAAGACTGTTGTTGTTAGGTGCCATTGAGTCAAATATAATTCATAATGACCCTATGAGCGAAAGATCTGAACCCTGTCCTTCTATCCTGCACCATCCTCACACTTCCTGACACACAAGAGCCCATTGCAGCAGTCACTGTGTCAATCCACCTGGTTG
>NW_006399801.1:2293006-2296339 GCF_000299155.1 Elephantulus edwardii | reverse complement strand
TCCATGGGATGTTCAGTGCTTTTCTCCAACACCATCACATGAAGATGTCAATTCTTCTGTCATTCTTATTCATTGTCCAGGTCTCAGATACATAGCTAGTAATTGGAAAGACTTTGGCCTGATTCAAATGCACTTTAGTCCTCAAACTGACATCACTACTCCTCAATAATTTGGATAAGTCCCTAATTTTCCCAGTGAAATGTGTCTCCTTATTTATGAGTGCTCATACCAGGGGTGTTAACTGTGGATCAAAGCAAGATGAAGCTGCTGACAGTTTCAAATTAAAGACTAGAAATTTATTTCCTCATAGTTTTGGAGTCTAAAAGTCCAAGTCAAGATGTTGGCCATTTGTACTACTTCCACATAGGCAGACTTGGATCATTGTTTCATTCCTCGGTTGTGGACAGATAAGCTTAGCATTCTTTTAAAATTTACAGGTGATAAGGTGATGTATTTCTTAGAAAGATGTGCTGATAACTCAAAAGCTACATGTTCCCGAACCATAGAGGGTCTCTCCTCATGTTGAAGTTAATAGCCTCAGAAACTCAGTGGATGATCCTCTCTCTCTATCAGTGAAGTAGAGGTGCATTTGCTTTGCATCAGAGCAGCATGAGATAAAGAAGACATTATAATATGAATTAATGAACAACATGCTTGGGAAAGGGAGGGGCAGCCAAGAGAGGAAGATCCTCAACCAGGTGGGTTGACATGATGACTACAGCAATGGGCTTGAGTATATCAGAGATTGTGAGATGGCATGGGCCATAACAGTGTTCAAATGGGTTGAATAGGGTCATTATAAGTTTACTGGACTCAAGGGCATCCAACAACAGCAATATTCACAGGTACAGGGATGAAAATTCCAACAATATTTTGGAAGGAGATAATGTAATCCCTAACAGTCCTCTTTCCTGAATGAAAAAAAAAAAAAAATAGGACCCTTAAAGCAACTTACTTGTATTGAGAAAACTATTATGTGCACTTACAGTTTGCCTTTCAACATTCGCAATAATGTTTTCAGAGTGTCACCAAATTATTGACTAAATTGCAACTTTAGGCAGAAAAAATACAAAATACTATTGCAAATAATTATAACGGTTATAACATTTTCACTCAAATTTTTATAGGTAATTGCAACTTTCTGAACTCTTAGGAAATAATGATTTCTTTATTCAAACAAGTCTTTTACAAAGAAGCTGAGATACTAAGGTTTGAAACTTACTCAGTAGCCAGTGTGTGGTTTCTTTAAATGGTGCTTTTTTATGTAATAACTACAATATGTGACGTTTCTGTGTCTGTGTACATGCTCCAGTTGAAATTGAACTTACTTTGGATCCAGAATTGATCCAAATAGAAATTGAACTTACTTTCCTCCAATTGAAATTAAACGTACTTTTAATTAGAAAAAATTAATTTGTTGTCACCTAAGTCCTTTTTAGAGCCACAAGGGTGAAAAATGAGAAACATTTATGCCCTTATTTTCAGTTTCATAATTTACTACTTATTCTTTCTGATTCCTTCAAAGGAAGCACCTATGAAGGTATTGACTAAGTAAGAGATATAAGTACAAAATTAAAAAAAAAAAAAGAAAGCAAAACCCAGCCCATTGCATTTATGCTTATGCTGAGTGAAATGGAATGGAATGGAATTGCCTCGCCAAACGCTTACTCTCAGTGGAATAGAATCACCTCGCCTTGCCTCATAGAGATTTCAAAACTGTAATTGTTATGGGAGCTTACTATCGCATACTTCTCTCCAGAGCAGTTGGTGAGTTAAAACTGCTTCATATACATTTAGATGTAGGCCTATAATTCTACCTTTGGAAATTTAAATACATTTGTTTTCTCGTGGATACAAATAAAATTGGCTTCTGAGAAGGGTCGGCTCATTGGGATGATAGAAACAAAACCCTGGAGTCTCAATACCCACAAATCCCAGCTCTGCTAGGACAGCCCCTGCTGTCCTACCTAACACTGCTCGTGAGTGACATCTGGCCAGAATTTGCATTTTTTTTTCCTGTTGGGTCTTCAACGGAACCCTGGTAGCACAGTGGTAAAGTGTTTGTTTACTAACCAAAAGGTCTGTGTCAGGAGCCCACCAGTCTATGAGAGAAAAAGGAGCAAGTTTGCTTCTGTAAAGATTTATAGTATTTAACAGTTATGAGGACAGTCCCAAATTGTCCTCTAAGTTCACTATGAGTTTCACAAGAGTTTCAATGACAATGGTTGATTTGTTGTTGTTTTGTTATTTGTTTGCAGTTTGTGGAATGGTGTAATACTCAAGACATTGCTCCACCAAAGCGTCAATGCCACTCTTGTTCCAAACCTCTCTTCTCCCTGCAGAACAGGTCATACTTGCTCCTCTTTCTTCTAGAATATATCCATCCTTTAGCACTGGATCCTCTGCAGGTGGGGTCGGGAGGTTGGACCATATATTAACAAATGCTTCCATGGAATAAGATTTCATTCTTACTGGCCATTGTTCTTTCTCTTATTGAAATTGACTTCTCTTTGTTAGATATAAAAGAGAGCATGAGGGCACGAGGGAGAGAAATAAAGAAAGAAATCCGTCCCAAGAAATTAACAGGCCTTTATTGCGTGGTCTGAGAGGGACAGCAAGTGACCGAGCCGCATGGCATGCAGACAGGATCCAAATGGCGCAGGGCAGTTTTGGGGTTTCCTTTTTTTAGGGGTCATGGGTAGGACTAAGATGGTACTTCTCAGAATTTAGCATGTTAATTTAGTTAAGTTTTCGCTTGCTTTTTTGTTTTCTCAAGCTCAGATTCTTATCAGGATCCAGTGTCTGGTCTAGTCTTTGATGTGACCAGCTCAGGTGTTATTAAGTTTCTCAGGAAGTGATCACGCTTGGGGGTGGTGGGGCAACTGACATATTCTTCCTTAATTCCAGACCCTAAATAAATATAATGGATAGGGGCGAGGTTATCTCTCACTGCTTCCTGCTGAACTGGGGCGATGCTGGGGGCTGTTGTTGATTTCCTGTAAGGTCTCAAGAAGGAGCATCACTTTCACATGTTCTTGGGCAGTTTCTTGGGAGATGGCCGTGAGGCGGTTTATTAAAAATTTATGAAACATGAAGCAAGAGTTAGAAGGATAAAAATAACTATGAGATATCATCTCACGCCAGTAAAAACAGCAAAATTAAGAGAACAGCAAGCAATAAATTCTGGCAAGGTTGTGGAGAAACTGGAACCCTTATTCACTGTTGGTGGGAGTGTAAAATGGTGCAACCACTGTGGAAGGCGGTATGGCACTTTCTCAAAAAGTTACAAATAGAGATACCATTAGACCCAGCAATTCCACTACTGGGAATATA
>NW_006399801.1:2286644-2292906 GCF_000299155.1 Elephantulus edwardii | reverse complement strand
AAGGAACTCATGCAATATTATTCAAAATGGGTGACTGTGGAGGA
Source organism: Elephantulus edwardii (assembly GCF_000299155.1). Classification (NCBI taxonomy): domain Eukaryota; kingdom Metazoa; phylum Chordata; class Mammalia; order Macroscelidea; family Macroscelididae; genus Elephantulus; species Elephantulus edwardii. The sequence goes on along the minus strand of NW_006399801.1, from coordinate 2,292,862 downwards.
CATTATGCTGAGTGAAGTATCCCAGTCACAAAAGAACAAATACTGCATGGTGCCACTGTTGTAAAACAGGACTAACCTTGGGATTGGGGAGAGACTGAAAAAGGTGGGTTCAATAATGTATACTGCACTGAAACAGACAAGGGAGAAAACTGTTTAAAAGGGATATGTGATTAGGTATTTTTTTGTCATGACAGGAGTCTAGAGCGAAGGCTACATGACGGAGTGGACCTGGGGGTGAGTTTGTAAAACAATGAAAGAATTTTTCTTTTACTTTTCCAAGAGGGTAGTGTTCTGGGGGGCAGGGTTGGGAGAGGAGAAAAGTGCAACAATGAATGAATGGTAATCCAAAGCCTCTGTCAATTTTTACTGAAATTAATAATAAATTTAAATTTTAAAAAATTTAAGTTAGAGTAAGGAAAGCAATGGATTTATAACTGCTCATGCTAATAACACTATATCATGACATGGAGGAGAAATAGTGGAACTGTATTCATATTTACAATATTCTTCTTACAAAAACAGTTTACGGAAAATAGGAACTGCATTGGAACATGTATCTCTGGATTGGAAATGGTCATATTGTTAATATTTCTAGCCTTCAATTTAAAAGATTATATTGTTCAAAATTATTTGTTATATATTTGTTTAAATTTTTCCCCTCTTTTAACAACTGGAATCCAGAGGGAAAAGACCAGAGAATGGCCAAAATTACTGGGGTAGCTATTGCTGCCAGTTTAGGGCCTGTGTCAGAAAAAGGAAGTGTCACCCAAAGGTAATAAAGGAGGTCTGTATTGCTTCCACTGGGGAAAGTTGGGCCACTTCAGTAGACAGTGTTACAGATGAGAGCTACAGATAGGCAAGGGAGTAGAGAGGAAGCTCCCACTAACTTGCTTTAAATGTGGATCTGAAGGACACATGGCCAAGGGCGGCCCACATCAGGTCTGCATGGCTGACAGGACTGACAGGCCGCAGTTCCCAGCTGGAAACAAAGGAGGATGCTTCAACGATTCCAGAAGAGCCGTAGGTGAGCATTAACTTTACTGGTAAGTATATACATTTTCTCCTGGACACAATAGCCTCTTATTTAGTCCTAAAAGGCTTCTAAGGTCCCAATTCTTCTCACTATTTCTTAGTTGTTGGAATAGACAGAAAACCTCATAAGCAGTTCCTTACTTCACCTCTGCCATGCATGTGGACTTCTGAGTTGCAAAACAACCCAGTGGTAGATGGAATTTGCTCCAGGACTTAAGAACAATAAATGACATAGTTGAGCCTCTACATCTTGTGGCTCCTAACCTTTATACTACAATAGACAAAGTGCTAGTCAATAAGCCTTTTATTTTAAGAACTACTTTCCCTCTGTAACTTGATTTGTGACACAGTTAGAACCTCTACTTGGAATATTATTGCTTTTAGTTTTTGGCTCATGTACTTTTAACTTGTTTTTTAAATTTGCGTCTTCTAGGCTGCAACAGTTCCATGATACATCTTCAAGGATATGAACATGTATGGCTAAGGACAATTGATAACCGTGCATCTAAATTCCAAAATCAATCTCCACAGTAGTCTAAGTGTTTCCTATTGCCAAAGGGGCCCTTTAGAGTAGTAAGAGAAGATCTTCACCCTGAAACCTACAGCGCCCCTTTTTCAGCATGAAGTAGCTAAGAGAATACACCATCCCCTTTTCCTTATGAATCAGGGTGAAATCTCTCTCAGGGAGGAGTGATAGGGAATGGCAAAGGACACACTGACAAAGGAGATTAATCAGAACTGGTTTTGACAAGCACTGTGGCAATGGAACAATTAAAATAGACTTTCAAGGGAGGGGGAAAAAGAGGAACTAACTGGGGGGATAGAGTAAATAGTGTAACAATGAATGAATGGAAATCCAAAATCTGTAAATGTTTATTAAAATTAATAAAAGAAATTTTTTTTAAAAGGGGGAAAAAAGAAAAGAGAAAGAAAAAAAAGGAGAAGGATAACTACAAATGGAGTTAGGATGAGTAATAACCAAGAGGGGATTCCTAGTGGCCACTTTGTTTACTTAGAGCATTAGCTCTGTCTTTTAATCTTATTCCATCTCTAACTTCTCCTGATTTATTGGTATAGAAACAACAGTCTTCTCCTAAAAATAGGCAGAGACCTCCTTTTTCCATAGTTAAATGGTCCAAACCTCTTCTTTTTTATAATACAACCTCTGCTAGGGAGTCAATTTGGTCTTAGACTGAAGTGAGCTGAGCAGCAATATCGTCTAGTGACTCTTGGAGAGTTTTTGAAAGATGCTGGAATTTTTCTAAGGAGACTCTCAGGCCTGCAGTGCCTGTGGCCACTCTTGTTATTACTACTAGGCCAGATAGTAAAGGGAGGAGTCCTACAATTTCCCGTTTGTGTCTAAGGTTTGGGTTAGGGGAATAGGTATTAACTCAGAGTTGGTTGTGAATGAAATAGGGTAAAGTAGATAAGGTAGTGTGCATGTTCCAGTCCAGTTGGTTGGCAGGCAGAAGTAGATGCTGTTTCCACAGGAGAAGAAGAGACCACTTCTTGCTTTCAGGCATCCCCCAAAATCAGCTTTAAAGAGAAGCTGGACCCAATCTGCTTTGACTTCCCGTTTGTAGGACCTTAAAGATATAGCTAAATATGCTAACACTTTGACATTCTTCATTAGCCTGGTTTTTGTTCTCTGGAACACTCTCTCAACAAGCCACTGTCTTACTTAAAGTCTTTCAGTTTCTTGCTCCTTCTCTCAGGACTTCTGGACTAGGAGCCAAAGTTAGCTTAACCTTCCAGATGCATTTAACTTTCAGAGGTGAAAGCTTGTATCATCTTATAACGGAGGTTCAGGCTGCTCCAGCTTGCCTGTGCTGTCCAATTAGCTAAGCTGTGGCTCTCACTAATTTGTTTAAATGTGATTAGTATTTTAATATTTACAATCAACTGGCTCTAAGCAGATACTCTCCATAACATGGACAGGATTAATCCAAGTCATTGGACGTCTTCTGAACCCCAACAACAATAAAACCCTAGGCTTTCCAGAGTTAGAAGGATTTTGCCTTAAGAATTGAAATACACCAGAGTCCTGATGATGATTTAGCTATTAAATACTCAACAACGGTTGGCAGTTGGTAGCTACCAGCTGTTCCTTAGAATTAAGATGTGGTGGCCTGCTTCTGTGAAAATTATTGCTTTGGAAACCCTGTAGGAGATTTGTACTCTGCTCAACAGCCTGCTTTGAAGTAGACTAGATTTGATGGCAGTAAGTTTGGCTCAGTTTTTTCCCCCTAACTGTTTCAGCCGGTTGTCTGATCTTTGGATTTTGAATGTGAAATTCTCCACAATCCACGGAATCAATCTATCTGCACGGAGGTGGGGGTGGGTAGTGAGGGGAGAAAGATGGACAAATTCCCCCCATGGGATTTACTTCCTCTGGAAACCCCCCCTACAGGGTTAACACACACACACACACACACACACACACACACACATCGAAAGGGAACTGAGTCATGGCGAACCCTCCAGCAGGTTTTCAGAGACGTTAAATTGTGTGCGAGGAGGAGCCAGTGCAAGGAGACAAAGGCCATGCGGAGAAGGTGCCCGTGCTGCAGAGGGGACTATGGTCTGTGAGAAGGATAAGCTGCACGAGGAGACGAGATGGTGGCATGAGCAGGAGGCGTAGGTGCGCAGAGAAGACACAGGTGCCAGCGCGTGGAGGTGTTGTGGCCACAGACACACGGATGAGACCCGGGAGCATGGAGGAGGCACCTGCGCGTCAACGAGATAGTTGTGCCAAATCAAGGAGACTCTAGTGCACAAGTAAGACGCAGGCGCGCAGAGGAGATGCCAGGGTCCGACCACAGAGGAGACATTGATGCAAAAAGGGACACCTGAGAGCGGAGAAGACTCAGGCACCAGGTTGAAAAGGAGACACGGGTGTATTGACTAGACCCAGACACTGGGAAGAGGCGTAACACCAGTCGCAGAGGAGATGCTGGTGCACAGATGAGATGCTGGCTTGAGAAGGAAACACTGGCAGTTGGAAGAGATGCCACCATAAAGAGGAGACGCTAGCAAGCAGAGGAAACACCCAATGCCGGGGCTGGGAGGAGGCACCAGCGTGCAGAGGAAAACTGCCGCAAGGAGATGATACCAGCTCACAAGGAGACACCAGGGCACAGAGGAGACACTGGCGCATGAGAACAAAGGCGCTGGTACAAGCGAACAAAGGAGACTGCAGCACCAATTTACGAAGGAGGCACAGGCACGTGGAGGAGATACAGGCATATGCGTGTGCGGAGATGTTAGCACAGGTACGACACTGGTGCGCTGAGGATATACTGCCTTGGGGCGAAGGGGCCATGCCGAGTAAACCAAGGACTAGGGGAAACTGCCAGGCCTAAGAATGCGTCGGAGGACAGGCAAGAGAGGCCAAGAGTAGCACCAAGTTAGGAAGCCAAGAGCACCATCATTGTTGAGGAGCAGAGGCCTGAGTCATCCTATCAGAGAATAGATAAAATGGCACTTTGTTGCCATTTTGGGGGAGTTTTCTTGGGGGGGATTGACAGTTTTATGTCTTTATTTGATAATCAGCTATTGGTTTTCATCCATATTGACGGTCTATAGAGTTTTGAAAGTGGTAACAGGTACAGAGATTTGTAACCAGTGTTTACATACAGCTTATTTGAGTATCTTCATCCTCATTTTCAATCTTTATCCCAAAGTTTTCTGGGTAACCTTAAATGAATGTGGTATGGAACAATCCTTATTCCTTTGGCCCATATGGCTTTGTTAAGCCTTGTGTCAATGCAAACATCTGGTGTTCCCATTTCCTTCATGGCAAATTTTCTGCTCTCCTTGAATGTCAAGGGGAGTGCTTCTTACATCCAACTCCATGGATGCACTTCTTAATGTTGATGGTATACTCTCTGCTCACCACTTCCTTGATGGCAGAATGGCCTTCCTCCTCACCATCATTCTTTGTGGGGGCCAAAGCACCAGGACCAGGCTGGAAAGGAAGAGGGCAGTAGCCAATCATAGGATGTGGCTGCCAGGAAGATCTTGGAATCACTAATTTTAATTTTTGGGAAATGTCTTTCATCTACTTTTGTGGATAAAATTCTTGTTTTGTTTTACTAAACCTGAGCTTCCAAATTAAGACAGACTGGAAGGATTGGCCATCCACTTCCAAATTAACAGGCCTTAGAGAACCCTATCAAAAAAAGAGCATATTTAGACTAATAGATAGAGCACTGGAGGCTATATATATCCTCATATTGGGAAATACAAGTGAAGAGAAACACTTGTAAACAGAACATGGAATGTAAGAAGTATGAATGTAGGAAAACTGGACATTGTTAAAAGATAAATGGAACAAATAAATATTGACATACTAGGCATTGGTAAGCTAAGATGGATGGGCATGGAATATCTTGAATCAGACCATCATATGATCTACAAGCTGGTAATAAAAAGTTAAAGATTGGATCAAAGTAAAATAAAAAAAATTCGGATCTTTTTCATAATAATAAAGACTATTTCTTGATCCATCCTGAAATACTATGTTTTGAGTTACAGGATAATATCAATACAAAACATGGAAGATCTATAAGCATCCATTATCGTTCAAATATATGCACCAGCAACTAGTGAAAGAGAGAGAGAGGAGGAAGATTTCTGCCAATATTTACACTCTGAAACGGAACATGCAACCAAGAGCCATTAATTTGTAACTGGAATGCAAAAGTTGACAACAGAAAGAATGATTGATTGTTGGAAAACATGCACTTGGTGATAGGAATGAAGCTGGATTTTATGCAATCAGTAATTAATTCAGCAGATAAACACAAACAGTAACTGTATACAAGACCGTACCTGAAGGAATACAGAAGAATCAGATTGATTACATCTGTGGAAAGAATAGTTGGAGAAACTCAATAACAGCTGTGAAAACTAGGCCAGACTGTGGAACAGACCATCAAACTAAAGTTAAAGAAAGTGAGAACAAATTCTGAAAAACCTACATATGACCTTGAGTTTATCATATCTGAATTTAAAAACCATCTCAAGATCAGGTTTGAGGCCTTGAACACAAATGAACAAAGATCAAATGAGCTGTGGGGCTATATCAAGAATATCATTTATGAAGAATGAAAAGGATAATTACTAAGAAGGAAGAAAAGACCAGGATGGATGTCAGAAGAGACTCTGAGTATTGCACTAGATTA
>NW_006399801.1:2284272-2285259 GCF_000299155.1 Elephantulus edwardii | reverse complement strand
CAATTGACAAAAAATAAGGCCCCAGGAATTGAAATATTTACTGGCATATTTCAACAAACAGTGCAGCCCTGCATATGCAAACCAGGTTGTACCAAAAAATCTGGAGGAGAGCTATCTGGCCAACTGACTAGAAGAGTTCCATATTTATTATCATTTCCAAAAAAAGGTGACCCCCCCCAAAAAAAAAGGTGACCCAACAGAGTGTGGAAAGTATTAAACAATATCACCAAAATAACACACAAGTAAAATCTTGCTGAAGATTATCCAAAAATGCCAGGAACACTACATCAGCAGTGAACTGTCCTAAATATAAGCTGGGTTTACAAGAGGTTGTGGTACTAGGTATATCATTACGAATGTCAGATGCATCTTGGCTGAAAGATCCATCTGAGAGTACCAGAAGAATATCTATTTGTGTCTTATTGATTATGCAAAAGCATTTGACTTTGTGGGTCACAACAAATTGTGGCTAACCTTGAGAAGAATGGGATTCCCAGAAAACTTGATTGTGCTCATGCAAAACTGATATTTAGACCAGGAAGCAGTCATCCAAACAGAGCAAGGAAAGACTGCATGGTTCAAAATTAAGAAAGGACTATTTCAGGGATGTGTCCTTTCTCCACAGCTTTTCTATCTATATGCAGAACAGGTAATCTGGGAGGCTGGACTCTGTGAAGAAGAATGTGGCTTTAGAACTAGAGGAAATTTCATCAACAACCTGTGATATACAAATGCCACATCCTTGCTCCCTGAAACTGAGAAGGACCTGAGGAGTTTTCTGCAGAAGGTCAAGGACTGTAATCTTCAATATGGTTTGCATCTCAGCATCAAGAAAACAACAATTCTCATCAACAGTCCAATTGACAACATTGTGATAGATTAAACAGAGACTGAGGTTGTTAACAATTTCATCTTGCTCAGATTTACAATCAACTCTCTTGGCACTAGTAATCAGGAAATCAAAAGACAAGTTATTTTGGGAAAGTC
>NW_006399801.1:2272453-2280372 GCF_000299155.1 Elephantulus edwardii | reverse complement strand
CAATCATTCCTAGTCATTGTCCACCTATCTAATACATAGCAAATGATTGCAAAGACTATGGCCTGTATCACTCTCACTTGAGCCTCTAGACTGACATCATTGCTCTTCAGTACTCTCAAGATGTCTCTGAAAGCAGACTTTCCCAACATAATGTGTCTTTTAATGTTCTGGCTGCTGGTACAAAGAGTGTTGATTGTGGATAAAGTAAAGCTGTTACCAATCTCAATCTCTTCACCATCTATCACAATTCTTCAAATCTGCTCATTGGTGAGAATCTTGTTTTCTGATATTGAACTTCAATCCATATTGAAGGCTGCAATCCTCAACTTTCTTCAGCAAGTTTTTCAGGTCCTTCTCAGTTTCAGCAAAGCAGGGTTGTGTCATCTGCATAGCGCAGATTGTTGATGAGTCTTCCTCTAGTTTTGATGCCACATTTCTCCTCATAGAGCCCAGCCTACCAGATGACCTGTTCTGCATATAGATTGAAAAGGTATAGAGATAGGACTCATCCCTGCTGTACACTCTCCCAATTTTAAACCATTCTGTGTTTCTTTGTTCTGACGACTGTCACCTGGTCAAACTATAGATTTCGCATTAGCACGATCAAGTGTTCTGAGATTCCCATTCTTCTCAGAGTCAGCCACAGTTTGTTGTGATCCACACAGTCAAACACCTTTGCATAGTCAATGAAGCACAGATAGACATTCCTCTGGTACTCCCTGCTTTCAGCCAAGATCCATCTGACATTAGCTATAATATCCCTAGTACCACAGCCTATTCTAAACCCAGACTACACTTCAGGCAGCTCTCTGTTGTAATCTATTAATGAGCATTGAATCATTTCCTTTTTTTGATATTATGAGCAATGCATCAATGAATATTCATGTAGAGAGTTTTTGCTTACAAGTCTATTTGGTATATACCTATGAGTTGAATTCCAAGATCCTAAGATACCTCTATGTTTTGAAATCACTCCTCTTGAAACCTTCATTCTATTTTCTTTTATTAGACTCTAATTTTTTAGGTTCTCACCAATGAACATCATTACCTGTGGATTCCCTTGAGGATTCAGAAAGCATAATTTGGCACATTCGATGACAGCACTTCCACTACAAAATAGATTATCAGTGACCTTAAGCATCACACCCCACATTTATAATTCTGCTTCTTCAAGGAATCTTTATAAGTCTCTGATGCTAATCGGCTTCCCAGAGCTATTCCAGCAGAGGCTCTGATCCACAGAGTATTAACTTCTACATCAAAGCCCCAGAGATCCTAGGAGGAAGAATTCAAAAAGAGGAAATATGGCTCAAAAGAACAATTTCATTTCCACAGAATTTGAACTCACTCTTGTATTCAGCAGGTCTTAGAGATTGTAAATAGCATGAGAGGAAGTTGCTCATCTTTTTCCTGCAGAGCAGCTGGTGGATATGAACCATTCACCTTTTGTTGGCAGCAATACTCTCTACTAATTCTGACCTTCCTTCTTGCTATTGAAAACAAAGAAAATGTTCCATTTTAATTGAACATTTGTTGGGCAAATTAACTTTGAACTTGATATCTCAGAGGAGTTTGGTGTAGCATCAACTAAAAGGTTATTTATCTGGTAATGACAGTCAAAGGCAAATGTCTCCATATCAAAGGCTTTTTCAGCATTTCAGATACTGTGTTTGCCCCAGATAAAAGCAGTTTTAGAACACAAAAGACTTACAGCTCCTAAATTCAAGAGACACTGGCCACAACATAAAAAACTGGCAGCAGCTTGAGGCATTTGGAATCACAAAAGCCCAGAAAGCTTGAGATATGAGCTATCATATCAAGGGCTGGATAGCAGGAGAGAGGTGTTGAAGGGAGTAGGTGGGAGCAGAAGGGAATGCTAGTGGAACAGGGAAATAGGTGGGTCAAGAAACACGTGTCAAGAGTGGGGACACTGAAACTATTGATTATTTTTACAGTTGGGAAAATAATTTTCATCTGGTCTTTTCCGTAAAATGCTTGCCTGTCACATACTGTTCTAAATCTGAACATTCAGATTAAGACAGAATTAGGAAGAAGGACTGGCCATTCACTTTCGAAATAGAAGGCCTTTGAAAACCCTATACACCAAGAAGCCATACACATACAGATAGCTGTGTGTTTCTGCATGTGTGTGTATATGACTTATACACATATATGACATATATGTGACACATATACATGACATATATATGAGATATATATGTTGTTGTTGTTGTTATGTGCCGTCGAGTCATTTGCCACTCATAGCGACCCTATGTCCAACAACCCTAAACCCTGCTCTATCCTGTGCCAATCACATGTGAGTTATATTTGTATGGGACCTCAACAATCTGTGCCTAACTCTGAGAAGAATGGGAATCCCAGAACACTTGATTGTCCTTATATGAATCCTATACTTGGACTAGGAGACAATTATCAGAACAGAGCAAAGGAACACTGCATGATTCAAAATTGGGAGAGTGTACAGCAGGGATGTGTCCTATCTCCATACCTTTTCAACCTGTTTGCAAAACAGATTATCCAGGAGGCTGGGCTCTATGAGGAGAAATGTGGCATCAGGATTGGAGGAAGATCTATCAACAATCTGTGTTATGCAGATGACACAACCCTACTTGCTGAAACTGAGGAGGACATGAACCACTTGCTGCAGAAGGTCAAGGACTGCAGTCCTCAATATGGATTGAAGCTCAGGATGAAGAAAACAAAGATTCTTACCACTAGGCCAATTTGCAGCATCATGATGGATGGTGAAGAGATTGAGATTGGAAGAGCTTTTATTTGCTCGGTTCTGCAATCAACACTCTTTGCACCAGCAGCCAGGAAATTAAAAGATGTATGAACAAGAAGCAGTAGTGATGAAGGATGAATAAGGCACCAGGAATTAATGGATACCAACTGACATATTTCAGCAAACAGATGCTGCCTTGTATGTGCTCACCAAGTTGTGCCAAGAAATCTGAAGGACAACTTCTTGGCCAACTGACTGGAAGAGTTTCATATTTATTCCCATTTAAAAAAAATGGTGACCTGACAGAGCGTGGAAATTATCGAACAATATCACTAATATCACACACTAGCAAAATCCTGCTGAAGATTATCCGGAAATAACTGACAGAGAACTACCAGAAATATTAGCAGAGTTTAGTAGAGGTTGTGGCACTAGGGACATTATTGCCACTGTCAGATGGATCTTGGCAGAAAGAAGAGAGTACCAGAAGAATGTATATCTGTGTTACATTGATTATGAAAAAACATTTGACTATGTGGATCACAATAAATTGTGGTTAACCTTGAGGAAAATGGGAATCTCAGACTACTTGATCATGCTTATGCCAAACCTATACTTAGACCAAGAAACAGTCCTCAGAACAGAGCAAGGAAACATTGCATGGTTAAAAAGTAAGGAAGAGAGTGTGTTAGGAATGTATCCTGTCTCCACATCTTTTCAATCTGTTTGCAGAACAGATCATTAGGGAAGCAGAGCTTTATGAGGAGGAGTGTGGCATCAAGATTGGAGGAAGACTCATTAACAACCTACGCTATGCAGATGACACAACCTTGCTTGCTGAAACTGAAGAAGACCTGAAGCACTTGCTGCAAAAGGTTAAGGACTGTAGTCTTTCTTATGCATTGAAGCTCAACATCAAGAAGACAAAGATTCTCACCACTGAACCAGTTGGGAGCACCATAATAAATGGAGAAGATATTGAGTTTGTTAGCTATTAAAGCTTGCTCCAATCCACAATCAACACTCTTAACACCAGCACTGAGGAAATAAAAAGACGAATTGCATTGGGAAAATCTGCTATCATGGACCTCTCCAGAGTGCTGAAGAGCAACGATGCCAGTCTAGATACAAAGGTGCACCTAATCTAGGCCATCGTTTTCTCAATTACTTGTTATGCTTCAGAGAGTTGCACAATGACTAAGGATGATAGAAGAATAGATGCCTTCATGTTGTGGTGCAGGAGAAGAGCCTTGAACATACCATGGACTGCCAAGAAAACAAATAAGTCTGTCTTGGAGAGAGTGAAACCAAGTCTCAGAGGCTACTATTTTGAAGCTCTGGTTTAGTTATCTTGGTTATGTGGCCAAGAAAGATCGGTACTTGGAGAAGAACATCATGTTTAGAAGGGTGGAGGGACAGCACAGAATACGCAGACCTAGGATGAGATGGATTGATACAGTAACTGAAGCAATGGGGGGATGATGTGTCATGATTACTGAGATTGGCTCAGGACAGGGAAGGGTTCAGAGCTACTGTACATAGGGTCACTATACATTGTAGGCAACTCAATGGCACATAAAAACAATAACATACTATGACAGGTTTGGAAGTCGATATTATTATCGACTTTATTATTGATATTATTTATTGATAAATGTTGATAGTTGTAGAGGGGCTTCAGGCTTTTTGTTCATAAGGTTGCTATGAATCATGCTCGACTCAAAGGCAATCAGCAACAGCAATTGAATATACCATGAACTGCTAAGAGAATAAACAGGTTCGTCCTGGAGAGGGTGAGACCAGGCTACTCCTTGGATTCTGAAGTTTTGTCTGACATACTTTGGACATGTTGCAATGAGGGACCAGTCCTTGGAGAGGGACATCATGCTTGGGAAGGTTGGAGGGACACTGCAAGAGAGAAAGACCGTTGATGAGATGGACTGATTCAGTGACTGGGGTAAAGGGGGTAGGTGTGTCAGAGACAATAAGATTGGCACAGGAGAGAGAGAGAGAGAGAGAGAGAGAGAGAGAGAGAGAGACGCTCTGATGACTAAGTGGCAAGAAGCCACACTGTAATCCTAAAGACACATAGTTCAAATCCACCAGCTGCTGCATGGGAGAAGGATGCCCAATCATCTCCCATGAAATTAACAGGCTCTGAAAACTCACAAGAGGGTCAGTTCTGACTCGACTGTACATAACATAAATCAATACAGTTAGATAGACAAATGATAGACAGATATATATAAATTTATATATATATAAACTGTTGTTGTTTGCCATCAATACAGAACTGAACTGACTTATAGTTGACCACTCAGTGGGTTTCAGAGGCTTTAACTGCATGGGAGGAAAAGTATACATTCTTCACTGAAGGAGCAGCTAGTGGATTTGAAGCATGGACATGTGAGATTACAGTGCAGCATCTTACCACTAGGTGATAGATAAATGGTAGGTAGGTATAGATGATGATGATAGATAGATGATGATAGATAGATAGATATAGATAGATAGATAGATAGATAGATAGATAGATAGATAGATAGATAGATAAAGATAGGGGTAGTGAGTGTGTTAGTTGATTGTTTATCTTGTGAACCTGAACAAAGCAATACTTACTCTTGAAGGCCTCTGCCTGGTCTTCACGGAGAAGTAGTTAGGGTTGGAGAGAACACACAGCAGCTGTGTTCTCAGTAAGTGTGTTGGGCTCTTTCCCTTTATTCAGTACAGGAAAGAAGTGCTGATTGGGTGCAGTAGAACCAGAAGGCTCCACAGGGGAAGGAGAGAGGCTTCCAGGTCCCATTTCCATCAAATGAGAATCATCCTTATGATTTTTAACTTTATCCTCAGTCCTGAATGGAACCACATCTTGTACTTAAATTTATTCCTAAAAGAATTCTATAAGGCTAATAAGGCTTTCTTATTTTTAAAAAATAACAAAGAATTTCATTGACGATGCCTATCTCTAACATTCCTCTTACATATTATTTTCATACATACCCATCGTCCTCCAATCCTCCATTTAACCAAACTTGTCTGTCTTTTAAAGTATAACTAACCACCTCCTTGAAGGCCCTATGATTAGACTGGGTTATATGATCATTCTCTTTGAAGGCTTAACATGGCATTGAATTTACTCATCCTATTTAATTTGTCAAGTTTATTTACTTGTGTCTCTAACCAGATGGCAAAGTATTTGCAGGCAAGAATCTTACATTCCAGCACTTACATTCTCCACTTAAGGAAATAGAAAAATGATAAATATTTAGTATATGCTTAAAAATATTTCTTGATTGACTGGAATGGGCAGCCCCTACTAGTTTAACAAGTTTTGATTATTCAGACATTTAATTCCTCTGTACTGGGCAAAGCTAATATACCTAAAGGAGCCCTTGTAGTGTAGTTAATAACATTTGGGCTGCAGACTGAAAGTTTGAACAGACCTGTGACCCTTCAAGAGAAAGAGGCCGTATCTTAGAAAGATTGATAGTTTCAGAAACCTGATAGAGGGTTGCTATTTGTTGGAACTTACCCAATAACGAGTGAATTTGGTTTGGTTTACATATGATGTGCTTAAAAGGGTGCATTATTGGTATATTGTCTCCACTTCCTTCATTTCCTTTTATGGATAGATATATAACCTTTACTACCAGGCAAGAGTTGGGTACATTCAAGCAAACCAGTTGAAGTATTTCCATTATTTCTCTATTCTGATTTCCAAAACCTTAACTGCTGAAAGTAGCTGAAGTCCTCTGTTTCATTAACTCTCTTAGTCTCCTGAGAAGGAGTCTCTCAAAAGGATCTTGAAGAGACATTGAAAGAAGTGTTTGAGAAGAACAAAACCACATTATGGATAATATAGTTTACAAAAAATGATACTTCAGCTGTAATATGTACATAACAAAGAGGAAACACTATGCCACAAGAACTGACTAGCTCTTGCAAGGAGCACAGATTTGTTCTCCTCTGGGAGTTGGATAGGTCTGGGTGATCTTGCTTATGCTGCTCTTGTTTGACTCCTTTCCCTTCATCAGGTTCTGTGGTGTCCCAGATCCTATTTCTTAACCTTTCACTTGGGTTTTGTTTTATGTAAAACGGCAGGAAAACCTTTTGTCCTTCAGGGGATTCTTGTTTCAAGTACTAGCTTTAAGTGTTCATCAATTATTTTCTACCCTGACTTTTGAGCAGAAGAAAACAAAGTTCGAAATCAGCCAGTTTTGGATTCTAACAGCTTCCTGTCTTATTCTTGGTGTGTGACTTTGTTTAAATCACTTAAGCTTGCAACGTCTATACAATGACCTTTTCCCATTTATCATCTTTTCCTTTTTAAATCCATTGAGAAAGAGTATGAATATCAATTTAGCAAAGATCCCCAAATCATAGGAACCTATGAGTGGACCTGGAGACAAAACCTGCTATTATTGTTTAATAATTTCTTATCACCTTTGAGTAGCTCACAGATGCACAAAACCCAGATTTGGGGTTTCTTTATCTGATTCAATGTTCCAAACTTTTGTTCCAAAAGAGCGATAGTTCACACCACGAGGTAATAGACAGTATCCTAATAAATGGATAAAAGATTGAAGTTGTCTATTACTTCGTCCTGCTTGCATCCACAGTTAACAACCTTAGTACCAGCAATAAAGAGATTGGAACCACATCCAAGCAGATATATGCACACCCATGTTTATTGCAGCTTTTTTCACAATAGCAAGGAGTTGGAAACAACCTAAGTGCCTATCAATAAATGAATGGATAGCGAAGCTGTGGTATATTCACACAATGGAATACTACGCTGCATTGAAAAACAAAGAACTCATGTAATATTATTCAAAATGGGTCACCCTGGAGGACATTATGCTGAGTGAAATATCTCAGTCACAAAAGGACAAATACTATGGTGCCACTGTTGTAGAATGAGGCTGATATCAGGGTGGGGGTAAGACAGAAAAACTGGATAAATTATGTTTACTGCATTGAAGCTGATGGGGGAGAGAATAGTTTAAAAGTAATATATTTTAGGGTATTATGATTATCATAAGAGTCCAAAATGAGGGTTGCAGAGTGGAGTAGACTCGGGGTGTGGGTGTGGGTGTGGGTGTGTGGGGGTGGGGATTATGTAGCAATGAAGGAGTTTTTCTTTTGCTTTTCAAGGAGAGGAGTGAACTGGGGG
>NW_006399801.1:2269315-2272003 GCF_000299155.1 Elephantulus edwardii | reverse complement strand
AGCGAAGGACAAGAATATCCTCAGTGAGTTGGATTGATACAGTGTCAGCAGCAATGGACTCAAATATGTCAAGAATGATAAGAACGGTGAAGGATAGGCAGCTCTGTTCAGGATACTATGAGCCATATTTGACAGCACTCAACAATAACTGTTCTAATTAAAAATCCTAAATATTGATGGCAGTGGTAAGAAAAATGTTATCAAGACACACAGTATTTTCTCATCTACCATAATTGTATTTTTTTTTAATTATTGTAACATCCTCTGAGAGTATTCCAGAAGGTATCCATGAAGGTGGTCTCTTCGACAATCAGCCCCTGGCCTAGTTTTCACAGCTGATATTGAGCTTCTCTAGTGATTCTTTCCACAGATGTAATCATTCTGATTCCTATGCATAGTATCAGGTAAAATCCATGTGTATAGCTTGTGTTTATGTTTCTTATAAAATGTATTTGCAATGAATAAGTCATTGATTTTGCAAAATTCTATCACTCTTATCTCCAGCTTCATTTCTGTCACCAAGTACATGGTTTCTAACTTCTCTGTTTCCATCTTTTCCATTCCAGTCATGCATTATTATTAATGTATCTTGATTGCATGTTTGACAGAGCTCTGACTCCAAAAGTTTGTAGGAATCTTCTATTTCCTCCTCTTTGGCTATAATTATTGGTACATATATCTGAATGTTAGTGGTATTCACTGGACTTCCATGTATATGTATATTATCCTGTCACTTACAACATTATATTTAAAGACGGATCTAGAAATGACTTTTTAACTATGAAAGCAACACCATTTTCCGTCACCTTTTTGTCCAAAGAGTGTGGAAATTGTTGAACAGTATCTTTGATTATTCTATGCAAGCAATATTCTGCTGAAGATTATTCAAAGACTATTGGAACAACACAGCAACAGAAAGCTGCCTGAAGTGGTTGCTGGGTTTAGAAGAGGATGTGGTACTAGGAATATTATAGCTAATGTTAGATAGATCTTGGCTGAAAGTAGGGATTACTATAAGGATGTCTATCTGTGTTTCATTGACTATGTGTAAAGCCATTTGACTGTGTGGATCACGACAAACTGTGGCTGAGTCTGAGAAGAATGGGAATCCCAGAACCCTTGATTGTGCTAATGCGAAACCTATACTTGGACGAGGAATCAGTCATCAGAACAGAGCAAGGAAACTGCTTTGTTCATAATTAGGAAAGCTATAGGGCAGGAATGTATCCTATCTCCATACCTCTTCAATCTATATACAGAACAGATTATCCAGGAGGTTGGGCTGTATGAGGAGGAATGTGACATCAGGATTGGAGGAAGATTCATCAGCAATCTCTGTTATGCAGATGACAGAACCATGCTTGCTGAAACTAAGGAGGACATGAAGTGGTTACTGCAGAAGGTCAAGGACTACAACCTTCAAGATCGATTGAAACTCAACATCAAGAAAACAAAGATTCTCACCACTGGGCTGATTGGCAGCATCATGATCGATGGTGAAGAGATTGAGATTGTTAACAGCTTAATTTGGTTCCACAATCAACAGCAGCTAGGAAGTTAAAAGACCTATTGTGTTGGAAAATCTGCTGTCAGAGACATTTCCAGAGCACTGAAGAGCAATGATGTCAGTATGGAGACTAAGGTGTGTCTGATCCAGGTCATAGTCCTTGCAATTACTTGCTATTATCAGGAAGCTGGACAATGACTAGGAATGACAGAAGGAGAATTGATGTCTTGAGCTGTGGTGCTGGAGAAGAGTATTGAATATACAAAGGACTGCTAGGAGAACAAACAGGTTCATCCTAGAGAGAGTAAGGCCAGGCTGCTCCTTGGAGGCAAGGATTCTGAAGCTTTGTCTGACATACTTAGGACATGTTGCTAGGAGGGGCCAGTCCTTGGAGAGGGACGTCATCCTTGGGAGGGTGAAAGACAGCATGAGAGAGGAAGATCCTTGATCAGATGGATTGATTCAGTGACTGGGGCAAAGGGACTAGGTGTGTCAGAAACAATTGGATTGGCACAGGATAGAGCAGAGTTTCGGGCTGTTGTACATAGGGTCGCTATGAGTAGCAGGCAACTTGACAACACATAACAACAATAATAACAACATCCATGAAGGCATTCCTGTTGATATCTATGAACTTATTTTTACCCTTTGTTGTTGTTGTTATGTGGCATCGAGTCATGTGCAACTTATAGCGACCCTATGTACAACAGCCCTAAACTCTGCTCTGTCCTGTGCCAATCTCACTGTCTCCGACACTCCCAACCTGATTACCCCAGTCACTGAATCAATCCACCTCCTAGAGAACCTTCCCCTCCTGTGCCTGCCCTCTACCCTCCCAAGCATTATTTCCTTTTCCAAGGACCTGTCTCTCCTTACAAAATGACCAAAGTATGTCAGACGAAGCCTCAGAATCTTTGCCTCCAAGAAGCATCCCTGTTTAACCCTCTCCAGGATGAATCTATTTGTTTTCTTAGCAGTCCATGGCACCCTCAATGCTCTTCTCTAACACCAAAGCTCAAAGGCATCAATTCTCTTTCTATCCTCCTTAGTAATTGTCCAACTTTCTGATGCATAACAAGTGATTGCAAAGACCATGGCCTGTATCAGATGCACCTTAGTCTCCCGAGGGACAACATTTCTCTTCAGTACTTCGAGAGGCCCCTAACAGCAGACTTTCCCAT
>NW_006399801.1:2265507-2268288 GCF_000299155.1 Elephantulus edwardii | reverse complement strand
ACTTCCTGGATCATTTAATATTCTGCCTAAAGCATCCTTGATTATAGCAACTTGAGGTTTGAATTTGTTCTTCAGTTTCTTGAGCTTAAGAAATTCTGAGCGAGTTTGGCCCTTTTGATTTTCTGATTCCAGCTTCTTGCACATTTCATTGTAATATTTTACTTTGTCATCCTGCACTGCCTTTTGAAATCTTCTGTCTTTATTTGAGTATAAAGTGAGAAACACAAGTGTGATGTCTAAGTAAATCCTCATAGTACTCACAAAATTTCCAATCCTCCTGCAGTGAAATCTGGCATGGGAAATAATGGTAGCAGCTTAGATGAAGAAGACAAAGAAAAGACTTTAAAAGAAAACAGAAGATAATCTATAATCTCTAAGAAAGTTTAAGGAACACAAGATTTAAAGTAGAATTTAAAGAATAAAAATATTTTAAACATTCCTATTAAACTGAAGCCATTTAGGTAAAGCAAACGTAAGTCTTTCACAAAGTGTTCATTTGGTCATAAACCTAAAGCATCCTTTGGTTGACATTATCAACTTGAAACGTTACTTGAAAGTCATGAAACATTAACAATGAAACTTTCATTAAAAATACTCATTGCTTACCACTGTGAAAGAACTTTCCTGTTAATGGGCACACTGTGATGGGATTCACAAACTATTACAGCACCAAAGTTGATTTAATCCTAATGAAAAATATCTTAATAATTAAGATATTTTAGGAAAATAATGGAAAACAAAAGGGAAAAAAATTCTTGCTTTATTGTCTCTCATAGTCTATGATTGTGGCGAACTCATCATCCTGTTGTTGTTGTTGTCATTGAGTCATAGATGACTCATAGAGACCCTATGAAGGAAAGTCTTCAACACTTGCGTGACTTTCATCCTTTCTCTAGATTCATAGGGTTTCCAGAGACAAGCGATTTATGGAAGTGGATGCCACTCCTGCTTCCAAACTTGTTTTAATCAAGGAGCTTCACCAAACACCTTCTACCATGGGTAACCATTATCTCATTTGACACACACCAGCGTCACAGTGTTCAGCTTCACAGCAACCAGAAGTTACCTCTGTACAGCAAGTGGCTATACGACCTTGAAGATGTTTGTCCAAACACAATTTAAGAAAAAGGCCTGATGGCCGTAGAGTAGAGTCACCTACCTTTGGCTAGGTAGCATCACCTTCTGTACACTAGGCCAGCTGGTCTCTATTTTGTTAAGTGCCGTCGCGTCGTAGACTACTATGTGACCCTATGGATAAAAGTCCTCAACACATCCTCCTGAGGGGGGAAAAATGAAACTTCCCGAGACAAATAACTGGGCTGTATTTCTGGAGTGGGTCACACCTACTCCAATGAAATCTTTGTATGATAATTTAGTCCTTCCTCAATACAGTTGGTCATAATGCCCTTTCTATGAACCTTGTGTATGTACCACTTTTCTTGTTCTTAAAGCTGTTGATTCTTTCCCAGGCTAAAAGAAATCTTCATGAGTTGACTTCATAACTCAAACTGAATCCAGTTGGTTAATTCCTTTAATTTAGATCCTAGCAATTCTCACTAATTAAAAATATTCCCTGGTGTTTTCAAAGGGCCCTGAAGGAAGGTTATTTCAGGTAAAGTAACCTTTACATTGCCATGGCTCCTTTACCATAGCTTCTCATGCATAGAAGACTAGAAGTCTAGTACTGAAAGCTCTGCATGGTACTCTCAGGTAATGATGTCATGTAATGGTTAGGAATCCAATCCCAGGAGTCACAGCTCCTGGCCCTGCCACTTATCAATAGTCCTAGAGGAGATAATTGCAGCTCCCTGTGCTTCTTTTACAGCATTTGTAAAACATTTTCCTTCTAGGAGTGCTGTAATGATCACATAAGATATCTAGGAAGGATTTTGTAAATGTCACATAAAAAGGAACTTGCTCTTGTTGTTATTAGGTGCCATCAAATAAACTCATAGCAACCCTATGAACAATGGATCCTGTGACATCCTCACAATCAGACAGACTCAAGCCCATCATTACAGTAACTGTAACCCATTGCTATTATCTCATTGAAGGCCTTCCTCTTTCACTGGTCTCCTAATTTCCCAGCATATTCTCTTTTTCCTAAAGACTGAGCCCTTCTGATAATATACCCAAAGTATATGAGATGACATTTTACTATCCTTGCCTCCAAAGATCACCTTGGTTGTACTTCTCAGAGAGATTTGTTTGCTCCCAAGAAATACTCAATACTCTTCTAAAATATTACCACAACTCATAGGCGTAGATGCTTCTTCAGTCGTCCTTCTTCAGCCAAAATGAAGAGCCCACTGTTGCCATCCACCAGCAGCTCTAATGGAGGAAGATGGACAATCTCCTTTCAGACAAATTATAGCCCTCATGAACCCAGTGGAGGATCAGCTGTGAACTTGAAGACAAGAGAGAATAAGAACGTAGAATGCAACTAGATAAAGATGAGGTGATATGGATATGGGGAGAAGAAAGGAATAATTTCAGCTGAGAAAATTCAGAAAACCTCTATGTGAAAGAAATTACATTTACCCTGTGCTGGAAGATATGCTGAGATTGTAAAATACTACTTTCCTAGCTTTGATTTTTTTCACCATATGGTTTGATGGAACTATGGTAAAGAATGAGGTAGATAATCCCTTTTTTTATTATTAAATTTTATTAGTTTTAATGAACATTTACAGGGATTTTGGGTTTTCATTCCTTCATTGCTGCACCATTCTCTCTACCCTCCTCCCCAGTTTGTTCTTCTTCCCCGTCATCCGAATGTCT
>NW_006399801.1:2256397-2263177 GCF_000299155.1 Elephantulus edwardii | reverse complement strand
CTTTTATTCCCTTCTCTTGTCTTATTGCTATTGCTAAGACTTCCAAAACAATATTGAATAAATGCAAACCAACTGTATTGACTACTAACAAGGAAATTGGTCAGTCTTGTTATTCTGCCAGGCTGACTCAAGGATGCTTAAAGACTGAAAATGTGAATCTCACTACCAACAAGAAAGAAGAAACAGAGAGTTCAGCATGTGTCCATCTGGGTCAGAGGTTCTTACGAGAAACGAACCAGGACCAGAGCAGTGGCAACAGAATTGGCAGAGAACCAGAGACCAAGCATGATACAGGGCTGAACTAGACCTGCCCCCCATAGAACCAGAGTTCATAGACCTCCACGGGGAGATGCTATGACTAAAGGACTAGAAGATCTGTGTAGTAATGGCCCCAAAGTTATAGATGTAAAGGTCAGAAGGGTCTGCAAACATACTTGAGAAGTTGTGCAGATTGAAGAATTGTCTCCTGGTAGGTTTCCTACCTGGACTGTAACCTGCTAATCTCTAAGAGACCTCATAATTGTGGATATTTTCTGTGAGTTGTGTGTGAATTCACAGCAGATTAGTGAACTCAGTAGTAGAGCCCCAAGAAGCCTGGGAAGAATGACTGGCATTGTAACTAGGTGCAGGGAGCACAAGGACATATGTTACCACATAAGAATTGGTTTATATTTTTACTATAGGGTTAGTTACCCTTTGTAGATTAAGTGGACTCCATATTGGTAATTCTGTTTTTACAAGAAACCTTATTAGATTGACTTCACTAAACTGGATCTGTATTTCTCCAAATTCCTTCCTTCTGTTTGATCTGGTCAGGGTGGTCTGTAAGAGTACTAACATGTGATTTCTAGGGTAAAAGAGAAGTAGCAGCTGTATTCTTTTCATACTTGAGGGGGATCAGTGTAAAAGTTCCAGATGATGTCACTGCACAAACAAGATGTCGGCATTCTTAACTCGTTGGTACTGCTATGCCAGCTTCCACTACATATTCTCTCGTTTCTCTAAGTCATGGTCCATGATTGGGATTAGTTCCTTCCCAAACTGGAAGATACTATTTCAGGATATCCCCCAGGCCTAGACATGTGAGGAGTAATGATGTCAGTTTGAGGATAAAGGTGTGTTTGATTCAGGCTGTGATCTTTCTGATCACTTGCTGTGCATCTAAGAGCTGGATAATGAATAAGAATGGTGAAAGAAGAATTGATGCCTTTGAGCTGTGGAGTTGAAGAAGAGAACTGAACATCCCATGGACGGCCAAAAGAACTAAAAATTATGTCTTGGACAAGGTGCCGCTAGAGTGTTCTTTGGAGACAAAAATGATAAAGTTTTACCTCACATGCATCAGGCATGTTGCTAGGAAGGGCTGTTTCTTGGAAAGGGACATGATGCTTAGAAAAGTGAAGGGTCAAGGAAGGAGAGGAAGACCCTCAACCAGATGGATTGACACAGTGACTGCAGCAATGGGCTCTAATGTGTTAGGAAGTGTGAAGATGACACAGGATAGAGCAGGGTTCAGATCCGTTGTTCATAGAGTTGCAATGAGTAGTACTTGACTCGATGGAACCTAACAACAAGAAGACATGCCCAATATCAGGAGCTGCCTAGACATCTAGGAAAACTCAGGAGGACATCAAATATCTTAAAGACCTGCTTCTCTCCCTGTTATTACTCTACAGATACAGTTCCCTATTTCAACAATACTCATTAGCACAGAGGCAGATACAGTGTCTGCTTTTGAAAGAGCAAGCTTTAGTTCCCGTCTACCTAAGGAATAATTCAAATAAGTCACTCACATCCTCCAAGGGAAACAATGACCAATGTGTTCTTATTATCTTATTATTACAAGGCTTTCTTCTAACTTCCTGTTTATCCACTTTCTTCTAGAGTGTGGCCCTCCTGTAGCCCTGCAAATTGTGTGGTGTTGCTCTTCTCAGACTATGAGAGTAGATAACTAACAAGCTACTCTATCATCTTCCTATTATCAGTTCTCAACAGTATTTGATCATTCCTATAACCATTCAAATTCACCAGCTGCTCCATGGGAGACAGATGGGCAGTCTTCTTCTGTATGTTTTACTGCCTCTGAAAACCCACTGGAGAGTCAGCTATGAGTTGGTTCTGATTCAACAGTGTACAACAACAACAACATATCCCTGGTGTGGAAGTCCTTCCTTCACCAATGAGATAAAGAAGATATGATTTAAACAGAGACAACTACAGGCTCTAATTTTCCTCATGGATGATGGTTTGTCTTTGATTTCATTTCCCCAATTCATGTTGATCTTCCCCTCCCTATAGCTGTCATCACAAACTTAAGGGCCAGAACAAGACTGAATGACCAGAGCCATCCAGAGATAGTTTGACCAACTCTCAAAATTATGTGGAGCCAGGTTCTTGATGTAATTGTTTCTCTTAATGGTCCTGGAGTTCTCCAAATTCTAACAGCCATAATCAGTAATTATAAGTTTTTAAAAATATTAAGGTGATTAGGAGAAAGCTTAATTATGTGATAGTGAGGATTTTGAATCTGCTATCTTTGGTATGTTTCGAAATATAACTTTCTCTCTGGAGATTCCTTTTCTAAAAGATATAGAAACACAATCTAATTCATAGTAAACACAATCTATTCAGGGTTGTCTCCCTACCCCTTCTCTACATAGAGGGACATATTCTTTTCAAGGGTCTCCATTGACATCTGTAGACATTGATTACTCTGTTCAGTTTATTGTCCAATTACTGTTTCTCTGGGAAGTTTGATGTGATAGTCTTCTCTACTCTCAGAAGTTGTCCACTCTTCTAAGCATGATTATTGTACACCTGCCTTGCAAAAAACATATTTTATGCCCCTGTCAGGATTGGAAGGAAGTTTTTGTGAACCCACGTCATGCCCTCAGCTCCGGTACCCTGTGCATATGACTTTCGCTTGTCTTACCCAATACCACAGCTTCAGGTGACAAAGGGCATTGAAATTTCCTCAATTCTTGAATCCTCAAACACATCTGAGGTTTTGTCTCTCTTTGACCCTAAAGACAATACATTTTTCCTCTTGGTAAACTCACCAACTATTGAGTCAATTTCAACTCATGACAATCTATGTGTGTCATGTAGACCTGTACTTCATGGAGGTATTGGAAAAATTATAGCTGATTTTTCAGAAGTAGTTCATCAAGCTTTTCTCCTAAGGAGACTCCAGGTGGGTTCAAATTTCAGTCAGCAGCTGAACACTAAGCATATGAGCTAGTTGCACTCCTCAGGGCTTCTTCTTAGAAGAAGCAAATATTTTAAAGGTATTTTTTTCATCTTTTCCTTAAGCTAGAGCCTTCAAAGGGGGACAAAAAAGACTCAGATATTAAGAACTTCAACTCTTTCATCTTGATTCTAACTGGTTTGACATCTCTTCTTTCAGGCAATTGTGACCTCGGGTTTTAAACCTATAGAAGACATGGGACAGACAGGGACTGGAGAAACACATACGTTAGATAAGCCTTTGTGATTCAGATAGAGGACTCTGGGAGTGTACAGCCTGGTAAGCAAGGGAGAGATAAGATCTAAAGTAGGAGTTGAAAGATCTAAAGTAGGAGTTGAAAGATTTCAAGTTAAGAGTTAAAAGATACTGGGGCTATAATGACATAAAATAAGGGAAGGCTGGGCCTTGGTAAAGGCCATTTGATCTGCCATTCAAATTAATGTAATTTGGGGGTGACTAAAGAGAAGAAAATAAGATTTTAAAGGGTTAAGTAAGTAGTCAGTAACAATTGAAAATAGGGGAGCATCGAGTTGGCCATTTCTACAAGATCTTTATAAATAGCAAAGAGTACAGAGCTTGAGGACCTGCAGAGGATATTCATGATCTAGCGGGGTGAAGAGAAGGTCTATTTTTAGAATGATGAAGACTTGATTATTTTAGTTGACAGAGGAGAACGAGCCAGGGTACAGGGAGAGATCAAACATGTATAGTGAAAAACTCAGCAGTTGGAAATGGGAAATCTATTTTGGAATCCTGGCTATCTTTCTTGTTTAATTTGGTGACCTTTGCTGGACAAGATAGTTAATTTCTCTGAGCTTAAAATCTTTGTTTGAATAACTCTAGGGACAACAAATCTGTGTCACAATCTTGTATATACTTTGTCTCGCTCTCTGTGTCTCTCTTTCTCTCTCTCTCTGAGTATATGTATGTGTAATGTGTGTATTGTTGTTGCTGTGTGGCGTAGAGTTGGAACAGAATCATGAATGATCCTGCAAGCATATTTTTGAAGGCTGTAAATCACACAGGATGAGATTGCCCATATTTTCTCACATAGCCGCTGGTAGATTCAAATGATACCACTTTAAAGATTAGGCACACCAGATACAAGCCATAGCCTTTTCAGTTAATTTATACATGTTAGAAAGTTAGATAATGACTAAGAATGACAAAAAGAATCAATGGCTTTGAGTTGTGGCATTGATGAAGAGAAAAGAACACACAAAAACTATCTTAGAGTAAGTACAACTAAGGTGCTCCTAAGAGGCAAGTATGGTGAAACTTCGTTTCTCATCCTATGTACGTGTTGTCAAGAAGGGTCAGTTTTTGGGAAAACGTATCATTGTGGGAAAGATGGAGGGTCAGATAAAAAGCAGAAGACCCTCAACAAGATGTATTGACACAGTGACTGTAACAATGAACTTGAACATAACAGAGACTATATGGACAGCACAGGACACAGCAAGGTTCAGAACTGTTCACAGGGTTTCTGCAAGTCATAGTCAACTTGATGTATACAAAAAATAAAAACACAAAAATTTATAATAATCTATTATAAAAACAATCCCTTTATGGAAACAGGGATATTACAGAAATAATTTTTAGCTCAATACTAGTTCACACTGGATTAGAGTGAACCCTTATGCTATAAGAAGGCCATGTAAAGAAACAGAGACATACACAATGGAAAGACCCTATGAAAATAGAGACAGAGATAAGAGTGATGCATCTAAAAACCAAAGACACCAAAAATTGCAAAACCAAAAGCTAAGAGGAAGATGCGGAATGGATTCTGTCTTTGACTTTCCAAAGGAACCTATCCTGATAATACCTTGTTTCTTACTTTTAAACTGCAAAATTATGACAGAATAGATATATGGTGTTTTAAACTTTCCAGTTGATAGTACTCCCCCCCACCCCCACAGTAGCCCTAGAAAACTCATCCCACTGTCATTTCATGGCAGTAGGATGGAGACCTGAGCCATCAAACCAGGATTGGCTAGGGGCAGGATGTGGGAGGTGCTGGAGGGGAAAGGAGAAGGAACTGAGCTGTGTGCTAGTAGAGCAGGGGAGGGGGTGGGAACAAGGCACATGTTCCTAAGGGGGTGGTGGGTGGAACTAACACCTGATCTGTAGCCTGAAAAATGAGAAGGGTCTCTCATCTACTCTTTTGGGAAAAATGCTTATCTGTCAAATATTGCTCTAGACTCAAGCATCCAAATTAAGGCAGACTAGCGAGAAGGATTAGCCATCCACTCCTGAAATAGCAGGCCTCAGAAAACCCTATGTACAATAGAGTACACTTAGAGTAGACTAGCAGATATGACAACGGATGCAGAGCCTTTTTACTCAGGATCACAAAGGAGGAAGAACACTTGCAAACAGACTGATTAAAATGTGGAGTGTGAGAAGCATTAATGTAGGAAATTTGGACATTATTAAGAAAGAAATGGAACACAAAAATTTCAACATTCTAGGTATTGGTGAAATAAGATGGATTGGCATGGAGCATTTTGAATCAGAAGACTATATGATCTACTATCATTAGATGAAAAGATAAGGAAAAATGGGGTTGCTTTCATAGTTAAAATCTACATGCATCTTGAACTACAATGTTGTGGGTGACAGGATAATATACATATACATATAAGGAAGTTCAGTGAATATGACTATAATTCAAATATACACACCAACAACTAGAGCTAAATAGGAGAGCTTTTGCAGGTAGAAATCAATCAAACATGCAGTCAAAATGCATTAATAATAATGGGTGACTGGAATGCAAAACTTGGGAACAGAAAAGAAGGATCAGTGGGTGGTTGGAAAACATGGACTTGGTGACAGAAATGAAGCTGGAGATAGAATGATAGAATTCTGTACAATCAATTATTTATTCATTGCAAATATTTTTATAAGAAATATAAACATAAACTATCCACATGGATTTATGTGATGGTATGCATAGGAATCAGACAGATTACATCTGCGGAATCGCTAGAAAAGCTCAATATCAATATATAATGTGTGAAAACTAGGCCAGGTAGTGTTTGTGGAACAGGCCACCAAATACTCATAAGCAAATTCAAGCAGAAGCTATGGAAAATGAAATCAAATCCACAGGAACCAAAATGTGACCTTGAATCTATCTGACTTGAATTCATAACTGTTTCGGGAACAGAGAGGATATAAAGAATATCATTCAGAAAAAATGCAAAAGATCATTTCAAAGGCAGAGGAGGGAGAAAAAAAACCAAGATGAATGTCAGCCTTCAGTAGATTGAAGCTGAGCATCAAGAAAACAAAGATTCTCACCACTGGACTGATTGGCAGTATCATGATAGATGGAGAAGTGATTGAGATTTTTAATAGCTTCAGCTTGGCTCCACATCAAAACTCTTGGTACTGTTGTTGTTATGTGCCATCGAGTCGTTTGCGACTCATAGTGACCCTATGTACAACAGCCCTAAACCGTGCTCTATCCCGTGCCAATCTCATTGCTTCTGACACACCCATCCCGAGTACCCCGGTCACTGAAT
>NW_006399801.1:2245171-2255866 GCF_000299155.1 Elephantulus edwardii | reverse complement strand
ATTGGTCCAGTGGTGAGAATCTTTGTCTTCTTGACATTGTGCCTCAGTCCATACTGAAGGCTGCAGTCCTTGACCCTCTGCAGTAAGTGCATGAGGTCCTCTTCAGTTTCAGCGAGCAAAGTTGTGTCATCTGCATAACGCAGATTGTTGATAGATAGTTGATACTCTTGGTACTAGCAGCCAGGAAATCAAAAGAAGAATTGCACTGGGAAGGTCTGCTGTCAGGGCCTTCTCCAGAGTACTGAAGAGCAATGATATAGTCTGGAGACCAAGGTGCTCCTGATCCAGGCCATAGGCTTTGCAATTTGCTTACTATTCATCAGAAAGCTGGGCAATGATTAAGGATGAAAGAAGGATAATTGATGACTTTGACCTGTGGTGCTGGAGAAGAGTACTGAATGTACCATTGACCTCTAGGAGAACAAACAAGTTCATCTTAGAGAGGGTGAAAACAGGCTGTTCCTTGGAGGCAAGGATTTTGAATCTTCAACTGACATATTTTGGGCATGTTTCAAGGAGTTGCTAGAGCTTGTTTAGGGACATCATTCTTAAGAGAGTAGAGATGAGATGGATTGATTGATTCAGTAACTGGGGTGATGAGGATAGGTGTGTCAGAGACAATGAGGTTGGCACAGGATAGAGAAGGATTCAGAGCTGTTGTACTATGAGTGACAAGCTACACTATGGCAGATAACAACAACAGCAAAAGGTAATGGTGAAATAAAATTGGTTGAGACATTTTGAATCAGATAATTATATGATCTACTACAGTGAGAATGAAATGGTGAGGAAAATGGAGTTACATTCAAAAATTTAAAAAATTTCTAGATCCATCTTGAAATACAGTGTTGTGAGTGACAAGATAATATCCACACACATACAAGGAAGGCCTGTTAACATCATTCAAATATATACACCAAAACCAGGGCTTAAGATGAGGAAATAGATTATTTCTACCAACTTTTGCAGTCAGAAATAAATTGAACGTACAACCAAGATACTTTGACAATAAGAGCTGACTAGAAAGCAAAAGTTCGAAACAGGGAAGAAGCATCAGTAGTTGGAAAGCATGTCCTTGATGACAGAAATGAGGCTTAAGATAGAATGGTAGAATTCTGTATAATCAATGACTTGTTCATTCTTTTGTAAGAAACATAAATGACAACTGTACATATAGACTTCATTGGATGATCTACATAGAAATCAGATTGATTACATTTGTGGAAGAAATCACTAGAGAAGAGCAATACCAACAGTGAAAACTAAGTCAGATGGTGATTGTGGAGCAGACCACTAACTATTCATAGGCATGCAAACTGAAGCTAAGAAAATCAAATCCACAAGGGGGGAAAAATTACCTTCAGTCTATCCTACCAAAATTTAACGACCATCTCAGGAACAGGTTTGAGGCCTTGAACAATAATCAGCAAAGACCAGCTGAGCTGGGAAGATACAAAGACCAGCTAAGCTGGGAAGATATCAAGAATATTATTCATGAAAAATACAAAAAATCATTACAAAGACAGAGGAGGAAGAAAAGACCAAGATGGATGTCAATCGAGTCTTTGAATATTGCACTAGAGTGCCAGGAAGCCAAAGCAAAGAGAAGAAATTAAGATATTAAGGAGTTGAACAGACGATTTCAAAGGGAACCTCTGGATGACAAAGCAAAATATTATAATAAAATGTGCAAAGAGCTGGAGTCAGATAATCAAAAGGGACAAAATCGCTCAGCATTTATTTCTTAAGCTGAAGGAAATGAAGAACAAGTTTAAGCTTTGAGTTGAAATACTTACGGATGATTTGGGCAGAATGTTGAAAGTCCCAGGAAGCATCAAAAGATGTAAGGAGTACACAGAGGCACTACACCAAAAAGAATTAGCTGTCACAGAAGAATTTCATGAAACAACCTATGATAAAGAGGCAATGGTGATGAAAGAGGAAGTTCAAGCGGCTCTGAAGGAATTGGCATAGAAAAGCCCCAGAAATTGATGGAAATATATTTCAAAAAACAGATGGTGCCCTGGATGTGTTCATCAGGTTGTGCCAAGAAATCTGGAGGACTTGACCAATTGACTGGAAGAGATCTATATTTATTCCCATTCCAAGAAATAGGTAACTCAACAGAATGTGGAAATAATCAAACAATATCACTAATACCACACGCAAGCAAGATCCTGCTGAAGGTCATCCAAAAATGACTGGAACAGTACATCAACAGAAAACTTCCAGATGTGCAAGATGGTTTTAAAAGAGGCCATGGCAGTAGGGACATTATAGCCAATGTTAGATGGATCTTGGTTGAAAGCAGAGAGGACCAGAGGAATGTCTATCTGCATTTCATTAACTATGCAAAGGCTTTTGACTGTGTAGATCACAACAAATTGTGGCTAACCTTGAGAATAATGGGACTCCCAGAGTATTTAATTGTGCTCATGTGAAACCAATACATGGACCAAGAAGCAGAAGTCAGAACAGAGCAGAGAAACACTATGTGGTTCAGGATCAGGAAAAATGTGTATCAGGGATACATCCTATCTCCATCCCTTTTCAATCTATCTGCAGAACAGACCATTTGGGAGGCTAGTCTTTATGAGGAAGAAATATGGCATCAAGATTAGAGGGAGACTCATCAACAACCTGTGTTATGCAGATGATACAACCTTGCTTGATGAAACTGAGGAGGACATGAGGCATTTGTAGCAGAAGGTAAAAAAATGTAGTCTTCAATATGGATTGAAACTCAACATCAAGAAACTGAAGATTCTCACCACTGATCCAATTGACAGCTTCATGAGAAATGGAGAAAAGATTGAGATTGTTAACAACTTCAACTTGCTTGGTTCTACAATTAGCACTCTTGGCAAAAGCAGTCAGGAAATCAAAAGACAAATTGCGTTGGGAAAGTCTGCTGACAAGAACCTCTCCAGACTACTAAAGAGCAATGATTTCAGTCTGGAAACTAAGGTGCCCCTGATCCAGTCTTCACAATTGCTTGCTGTGCTAAATATGATAGAAGGAGGATTGATGCCTTTAAGTTATGGTGCTAGAAGAGAGTGTTGAACATACCATGGACTGCCAGAACAAACAGATCAGTCTTGTGGACAGTGAAACCAACTTGCTCTCTGAAGGCAAGGATTTTGAAGCTCCATTTCATATATTTTGGAAACATCACAAGGAGAGAACAGTCCTTGGAGAAGGACATCATGCTTGGAAGGGTCAAAGGACAGAGACACAAGAGAGGAAGACCTCAGACAAGATGGACTGACTCAGTGACTAGAGAAATGGGATTACATCTGTTGGAGACGATGAGATTGGCTCAGGATAGGGCAGAGTTCAAAGCTAATGTACATAGGGTTGCTATGAGCCACAAGTGACTTGACGGCACATAACAACAAAAACATCACTAGTCTATATCTAGTCCTCATAGTTTGTTACACACAATCACACATGAGAGCTGAACATTTTTCTATTTTCTCTTACCTTTCTATCAGTATTTATGCAGGAAGGAACAGCTTTCTTTTCCAAGCTCTCAAGGGAAGAGATGATACCATCTAGGATAAAGGTCAGATGCCTGGCTTTGAGTTACATATAGGTGTTTGAAATCCTCCAGCAAAGATAACAGTCTAAAAACTAAAAGGCTTTTGACTTAGAAGAGCTTGACTTTGTTGAGAGACGAAAGGATTTGTGCGTTCCACCAGGTAAAGCTTGCAGGGATGAACATAGTGAGTATAAAATAAGCCAGAGAATTGAAAAGGACAAAAAAATGTGATACAAGAGCAGCTTTTTAGCTACTTGCTGAAGGAAAATAAGGACTCAACAAGCAAGGTGTTTCAGAGGTTATAAAGTCAGAGATAAGATTCGGTAGGTCTCTGAAAAGACCTCCAGCTTGCAATCAGTCTCTCAACAGATTTATAAATCTAGGGAGGTAAGCATCATTCAGAGAAACTGGAGGGTTTCCAAAAGCATAGCTCAGAAATATTGCTAATATCTTAAAATGGAGCCACACCATATGGACCTAAGATAGCAGATGCTCTAAGACTGAAAGGTGTAACTCTCAGGAGTAATACAAAGGTGGTCTTGTGATCCTGCACATGTGATGAAGGGCAGGTAGGTCTCCCAAGGAGACCATGTTGTTGTTGTTGTTAAGTGCCATTGAGTCATAGACGACTCATAGGGACTCTATGAATGAAAGATTTGAACATTGAATAACTTTCATCATTTCTCCAAGTTCATAGAGGTTTGGGATGCAAGCTATTTTGGATGTGGATGGCACTCCTGCTTCCAAGCCTGTCCCAATCAGGAAGTTCTACCAAACACTGTCCACCATGGGTAATCATTATCACATTTGACGCATCAGTGTCACACTGTTCAGCATCACAGCCACCATGAGTTTCCTCTGTACAGCAAATGAACAGACCAGTGCTATAATAGTTAGAAGAATGTTTGACTAAGAACAATTAAAACGAAATGCATTTTTAAATAGGAGGCCGAATCAAATAAACTCACACTCAGTAGCGAGTCAACATTTCACCCTAATCCTCACCAAATCCAGCAAACGAACCTCTGTAGAATCCATTTGCTGCAGACTACTTCCAAACTGGATTCCAGCCCCATACTGCTGACCAAATAAGTTTTTAAATAGGATACCAGAGTGGCCACAAAACCAGAAGTAGAGTGATATAGAGACCATGGACTTTCGCAGTGATGGAGCAGGGGTTACCAGTATAGGATACTCAAAGACTGGGAACTGGAGGCAGCAGTGAAGGCCAGAGGCCAGTTCTTGCCCTGGGTACTTTCTCTGAGTTAAGTAAGTCTCTCTTTGCTTCAGTTCCTCCAGAACTTATATCATAAAAGAAAGAAGGGAGTATAGAAGAGGCAGAAAGAAATCTCACATTTGGACAGTAAATTACCTTGAGTGGTTGCCTTCTAAATCGGAAGTGACCAATTTCCTTGAATTAAATTTGCTGCTTGTCCCCCTCTCCCCATTCAGTATTAACATAAATGGAGGCTGAAGCCAGTCATGGAGAACTAGTACAGATACATCTTTACATAGCTGAATCTTCTTAACATGCACAGTGCTTTCTCTGTGCTATGCAGCAAACAACCATAAGCTTAGTCATTACAATAACACATTTATCACTTTACAGTTTCAATGGGTCAGGAGCCCAGGCTCCTGTGTTATTTGTGTAACTGTTATTTGCTTCTAGGTGGCTAAATTTGGTATTTTGTCTGAACAATTTAATGTAGAAGAATCCACATCTACACTTACTCAGGGTGTCCTTGTGGCTGCAAGACTTGATGGCCAGAGGTGACGTGCCTTACCTAAAAACAAGAAACAACCCCCACACCTCTTCTCTTTTCCCTTTTTCTTCTTCTCCTTTCCCCTCTTCTCCTTCTTTTAAATAGGTGTTAATAAAATAAGCATTCTTAAGCAAACTTACTTCACAGAGCAGAATATACAAGATACAATAGAAAAGAAGCAACATGACAAAACACAAGCATACCTACCATCAGGTCAGAAATTATTTGTAATGCCTCTTTTGCACAACTAAAAGCCCTGGGGGAGAGTTAGCCTTGTAATATGTACAAATGAGAAGAATAGCCCTTTCCATCCAAGTGTTGAACTAGTGATTGTAAAGTAGCACACTTGCTTCTATTTTACCCACTCATAGGGGTTACTAATGTTTTAAATGCACCAGAAGGAATCACTCATAATGACTGTTAATTTATTAGGTGTTAAACATTGTTCTAAATAAACTTTTTAGGTATATTAACTCATTTCATACTAAAGTAGCCCTAAAAATGTTATTATTACTTCCTTCTTTTATAAACAAGGAAATTGGATAAAGTCAAGTTTTAAACATGATTATCTAACTCTAGTTTTCATGTTCTTAAAACACTGTGATATAGACAAGCTTATTGCTACAGATACACTTGCCCACATGGATGAGCCAGTACAAAACTCCATGGAGTGATTACAGTGAAATAGGTGAGCTCTCTTTGAGCTGCTTGATCCCACTGAGTCTCAAGATTAACCACATGGGGAATAGTCCTGACATGTGCATTCAGGGTCTGAAAAGGTTTCCATTTGTACAGTGGGGTGAATTGTCATGAAAGACTTTCTCTCATATTTATTATTTTTTTTGTCCAAAGACTAACTCATACAAATTGCGTAAAGTAACATATTTTTATCCTCTTTTTTTTTTTAGGTCATTTCTTCTGTTCAATCAGCATCCTCTTGCCCTAAGGGTTAGAAACATTGGGCTTCTCTTAGCAGGGAGCTGGGTAAATGAATCAGCTACAGAACTGAGCACCACAAAGGAGCCTTAAAAGGAAGCCAGATTCAAATTTCTGAAATTGTGTTAAAGGTTCCACATGTACTCTAAGACCTATAAATATTTCGTCTCCCATCTTTGAAAGTCCCTTACTGCTAGTCCAAATGCTAATCCTCATTAGGTTCTAAACCTCGAAAGGATTTGGTCATCAAAGATAGTGCTAAAATTGGAAGCTTCCTCACTGAGCCCAAGCCTGCTGAAGAAACCTAATGAGTTCCCCCTTACTGGCTTCAAAGTCCCGGTAGATTCACCTCTTCCCCAGGCCTGTCAATCTAGATGAACAAGTCCTTCGCTCAGTGCCTGCTTTAGGGGTGGCCTGCCTGCTCTTCATCTGTGAGAAGGAAAGGCTTAAGCCCAGATCTCAGAGCCTTCACCTGCATAGTTGGGGGCAAAAATTCAATGGGTTCACATACGACTTTCTAGTTACCTTCCTTTAGCTTGATGGCAATGTAGAGGAGCCTGTTGAAGGATGACTCTTGAACCCTGGAATGTGCAGTGGAGCATTTTTGCATATCCACAAAATTTGATCTTTTGCTGCTTCTTTTACTTTTGGCTAATATTTGTTCATAGGGTCGCTATGAGTCGTGCTCAGCTCGATGGCACTTAACAACAATATTTAATTGTATTATGACTGAGAACTTAGGGTGCAGTATCTCCCCAAATAAATATTTATTAGAGAATAAGAAAGACAGTATCAACAGATTTAGGCTAACTACTTAATCACATGTTCATTTTTCTTATTGAACATTACTACATACTTTAGGTGAGGTGGTACATATAGTCTGTAGGAAATTGCACCATGAACTCAAAGACAGTGCCTGGCTGGTAGTTTGAATCCACCACTGGCACCATGGGAGGAAGATATGTAATTTCCTTTCATGCAATTTACAGTTTCTCAAAACCCCACAGGAAGGTCAGCTATGAGTCATTGTGATCTGACAGCAATGAGTTGCATCACGTTGGTATAGGTAAAAAGTAGAATGAAGATAAAAGCTTGCCTTAAGTAGGAGTCTTCACAGAAGAGCTCAAGGGGCAACTTTATATGAAAATTATTATTAAAGTGTTGTTGGAAGAAACTAGAAAGGGTTATTGTAAGAAGAAAAGTTGGAAAAGGGAGGAAGCTAAGCAAGGGTTTGAGATCTGAAAAAGACCTCTCACCATCCATACTAGATTCCCCTTAACTCTGACTAACCTTTGCTAATCTGGGTGGCTTATTTGGCAGAATCACAAAGAATCTTATGATTACCATGCCCAGTAAAACTCAAGATGTAACAAATGACCAGACAAAACTGAAAGTGGGAATGCAAACACCCAGAGATGCTCCGGTGAAATATGTTCCTTTTTTTATACCAGTTATATGGCAACCTCATCTTTTCATGATAATACTGTTTCTGTCAGTATAAGAAGCCAAGTGTGACCTTTTAATTTAATGTGACTTTTTGTGGAAGCATCTCTTCCCTGATAATGAGGACCTCTAGACCCTCATGGGGACTATTGGTAAATAAAGTTCCTCCTTCTTCCAAATTTTGACTTTTGATTACTGTATTATTGGAGACTTTGCACTATATAATGGTCACAGGTTTAAGGTATGTACACTGAATCTTAAAGGCTATCATTCCAACCTCACAAATATCATCTTTAACCTGGTTCTTAGTGGTATGGTTAAGATTCCATTACAGGAATCTCAAGGGAGAGGGACAGAGAGAGGTAGGAGATAATAAAGAGTGTTGTTGTTGTTGTTGTTGTGTGCTATTGAGTCAACTATGACTCATAGTGACCCTATGAACAATAATTCCTAACTCTTTGCTTTCCTGAAGGAGGAGTGGCATCCACTTCCATAATAGCTTGTCTCAGGAAACCCTATGAACCTGGAGAGAGGATGAAAGGCATCCAAGCATCAAGAACTCTCCGGCACTTAACAACAATAACATGCTTTGCTGAGCCAATCTTACTGTCTCTGATACACCTGTTCCTATTACTACAGTAACTGCATCAAGCTATCTCATCCAGGGTCCTCATCTCATGTACTGACCCTTTGCTCTTCCAAGCACAATGTCCTTCTCTAAGGACTGACACCTCCTGTCCAAAGTGTGTGAGATTGAGATTCGAAACCTTGCTTTCAAGGAGAAACCTGGCTTCACCCTCTCCAAGACAGACCAGTTTGTTGTGATATGTTCAAGAGAGAGTTAATAAATGTTTTTACATGGCATACCAAGGAACCCAGATGTTGGTTATTTTTTTTTCCTTCAAGACAATGAAAAGTCATTAAGCAAGATATTAAGCAACCAATGACTCAATGATGCTTTCTTGATAGTAAAACTCTATGACAGTGGTATAGAGAACAGAATTAGAGAGGTTACTTTATAGGAGATACTAAAGGCAGCACGGCATGACGAAGTAAAATATTACAATGAAATGTGCAAGGAGTTGGAGTCAGAAAATCAAAAGGGCAGAACTCGCTCAGCATTTCTTAAGCTCAAGAAACTGAAGAACAATTTCAAACCTCGAGTTGCTATAATCAAGGTTGCTTTAGACAGAATATTAAATGATCCGGGAAGTATTAAAAGAAGATAGAAAGAATATCCTGAGTCACTGTATTGAAAGGAATTGGCAGACACAGAAGAATTTCATGAAACAACATATGAGCAAGAGTCTATGGTGATGAAGGAAGAAGTTCAGTGACCTATGTGAGAAAATATTTTAACCAAGCAACTATAAGGACATTAAATTTTTCTGAAAAAAAAAGAGACAATCATGAGTAGATGCATGAGCAATGAGGAGATCTGGATAAAATGGTAATAAAGTTGGGACCATGAAACAGTAGGTTTATATACAGTGTTGTGTTGGTTGAGTTTCATGTGTCAAAGAGCCACCTGGTGATGTACGGAAGACTGTTGGATGTGGATCATGAATATAAGGTGGAAGTTCAGACAGGAGCTATAAGTTTATGAATGATCAATAACTGTAGCTATGATTGTAGACAAGATACTAAAATTGTAGAGAGTAAGAAATTAGTAGGGTTGAGGATAGAACCCTAGGAACATACATGTTTAAAAAGGTCTTGGAAAGCAATGGAACTTGGAATAATAGGCTAGAGGGGTATAAAGAATAAAAAAGAAATAAACCATGCCTCAAATAAAAACAAACACAGACACCATAGAAAAGATATGTGTCCAATGCTGTAGGAGCCACTCTAGACTGTAAGAAGTCTACAGAGGTCTTTCATTAAAGTAGATTTCAGGGAGGAAATAGGAGAACCAGGGACTAGGAGAAAATGAGTGAAAAGTGGAAACCACAGAGTTCACGCCTCCAAGATGTTGCTTAGTGCAGGAAAGAGTTCATACACCCTCTGTTTACTGTGGATGTAGAAAGGAGAGAGAGTCTTAAGTTTATGGGAGAAAATACAAGGGAAGGAGAAAGAAATGAAATTTTGTGAAAGTGAGAGGAGTTCAGATTAAGAGTACAGATGGAGTGATAAGACTTGGATAGAAAAATAATTTAGGTGATTCTGACTCATGGCAAGCCCGTATATTATGGAATATGACTATCCCATAGTGATTTCTGGGCTGTGATATTTACAGAGACAGTCAGGCTTTTCTCTCTTGCTGCAGCCAGGTTGGCTGGCACCACAACTTTATGATTAGCAGCTGTATGCCAACCTTTTACACTACCCAGAGATCTAAGCTGCTAATAGGAGGAAACGGTTTAATTCTGCCCTGAGAGGACAGAGGTAAAGAAAGGTACAGAACTAGAATTAGTCTGATATGGTTGATTCAGAAAAATACAAGCATACTTCTTTGATGCTCTCTGCTTTCTTAAATGGCTTTCTGCTGATAGTGAGAGGAGGAGTTGGACAGGGTCTTGGTGAGGGTCGTGGAGGATTAGTCAGACCAGTGGAGAATGGCATAATATCAGGTATGATAGCTTCACAGGGGCCTTCATTGTATTGACTTGTTTCACATTTCCAAGAGTGAATGATGAGCTGAACCTTCTGAACACTTTATGGTAGAAGCAGTGGCTTGGAAAAGTGTGAAAGATGATGGCCCAAATATAGTCAGCAGTGTGGTGTAGGTCAAGTTTAAGATGTCAATGGCATATCTGGGTGACAAGGGAGAGTCTACCTGCCTTCTTTAATAACAAAAGTTAAATCAGCAAAAACTACTTTCTACTGACTCTTACACAATGGTTTCTATAATCAACTTCAAAATCCACTACTAAATATGATATTTGGAGAGAGTACCCAAAGAAAGGTGACCCAACCGAATGTGGAAACTACAGAACAATCTCACTGATTTCACATGCAAGCAAGATTTTACTGAAGATTATCCAAAAACGACTGGAACAGCACATCAACTGA
>NW_006399801.1:2241441-2243981 GCF_000299155.1 Elephantulus edwardii | reverse complement strand
CTGTTGTACATAGGGTCGCTATGAGTCGTAGGCTACTCGACGGCACATAACAACAAAAACAACAACTACCTTAAAAGTTTTTATTTAAAAGAGCCCTGAGGGAAGGTTGCTATTTCCCCTATCAAAATGTAAATTTTTATGCAGTATACAGTACAGCCTTCATTGTCTGAAAACAGAAAGTAACTAGATTATATATATAATCTTTTTAAACTTTTCTTTATCCTTTAGGTTAAAGATCAAGCACACAATTAGACAAATTTAAAAGTTTATTTTAAAAAAACTACTCCATATGTCCTTGACTCAGGGACACATGGAACTTGGAGCATCCAATCTACTTCCACAGTACATCTGCACACTTAAATTTATTTTGTAAGCATTTTTAATCACTAGCCAATGTTGACTGATATACAGCTTGGATGCTAAGGGTATAAAAAATGAGTGAAATGCAGGCCCTCCTTACATATTCTTTCAAGGAACAACAATATTTACCCAATGCAATTTGGTAACGAGAAGGATAATCTCCTTGTGAGTTGGAAGATCCTTAGAGATCTCTGGTCCATTTTGCCAACTAAATCGATGTCCAGATCAGAGGACCTTGCACTACACCTCATGCTGAGTTATCAGAAGACCCTATATTAGAGACCAGACTCTTTTCAGTGCAGTATTGACATTGTGCCATGTGCTTTGCTAACCCCAAATTCTTCTACCTCACGAAACAAACAAAAATGTCATTTGCAGAATGGGCACATGAGATAAGCAAGAAGACAAATACAGTCTTTGACAAAGGTGGACACATTAGACTTTTCTGATTTACTCCATGCCAACTGGAAGGCTGCCTTCCTATGTACTGTGTAACCTTTGGTGAAAGAATCTTCACTACCCTTGGATTAATTATTTTTTTTTTTTTTTTTTTTTTTTTTAAATGGATATTTTAACAAAAGTTTACAGAAAACTTGGATTTCCGTTCATTCATTGTTGCACATTTTCCTCCCTACCTCTCCCCCCGTCCAGTTTGCTTTCCTCTTTAAAAATATTCTTTTATTATTGCACAATTTCCTTCCTCCCCCTGCCCACCCACCTCATCTCAACTTTGCTATGCAACTCTTATTCTGGACTGTTGTCATGAAAATGATACCTAGCCATGTATTTCTTTAGACAGTTCTTTCCCTCATTTATTTCAATGCAGTGATCATTATATATCCCCTCTTTTCTTAGTTTCCCCCCAACCCCTACATCAGTACTGTTTTATAACAGTGGCATTATGCAAAAATTGTCCTTTTGTGACTGAGATATTTCACTCAGAATAATGCCCTCCAGGATCACTCATTTTATGTAATTATTTTATGAGTTTCTTGTTTTTCAGTGCTGTGTGCTATTCCATTGTGTGAGTATACTACAGCTTGTCTAGCCATTCACTTGTTGATGAGTAGTTGGGTTGCTTCTATCTCTTTGCTATTGTGAACAACATAGCAATAAATATGGGTGTGCAAATACCTGTTTGGGTGGCAGTTATGGTTTATTTAAGGTATATTCCTAGTAGTGCAATTGCTAGGTCAAATGGTGTTTCTATTTCCAA
The DNA here is from genome assembly GCF_000299155.1 of Elephantulus edwardii. Taxonomy (NCBI): domain Eukaryota; kingdom Metazoa; phylum Chordata; class Mammalia; order Macroscelidea; family Macroscelididae; genus Elephantulus; species Elephantulus edwardii. The sequence continues at coordinate 2,242,405 of NW_006399801.1, read as the reverse complement.
CTTTTTGAGAAAGTGCCATACTGCTTTCCAGAGTGGTTGCACCATTTTACACTCCCACCAACAGTGAATAAGGGTTCCAATTTCTCCACAACCTTATCAGGATTTGTTGTTTGCTGCTCTGTTGAACTTTGCTATTGTCACTGGGGTGAGATGATAACTTGTAATTGTTTTGATCTGCATCTCTCTTAGAGTTAGGGATTTTGAACATTTCTTCATGTGTTTGTTCACCACCTGAATGTCTTCTTTGATGAAGTGTCTTTTCATATCCTATGCCCATTTTTCAACTGGGTTGTTTATCTTTATCTTTTTGAGGTGCTGAAGTATTCCATAAATTCTAGATATAAGTCCTGTATCAGACATGTCATTACCAAATATTTTTCCCCAGTCTGTGGCTTTCCTCTTTACCCTGTTGGAAAAGTTCTTGGATGGATATAGGAATTTTATTCATAGATGATCCTATTAATCTATTTTATTCTTTTCTGGTTGTAGGTTTTTCAGGATGTTTGGAAGACTGTTCATGTTGTGGATTACGGTTTCTAGAGTTCTTTCAAACTTTTTTCTGATGAAGTTCATCATCCTTGGTTTTACTCCTAGGTCCTTATTCCACTTTGAGTTGGGTTTTGTGTGTGGTGTGAGATGCGAGTCTTGCTTGAGTTTTCTACAGGTAGTTTTCCAATTTTGCCAACACCATTTGTTAAAGAGGCTGTCATTTCCCCACTATATATGCAGTTGCAGAGCTGCACAATTTGGTTAGTGGGGGGAGCAGGTGAAGGAAATTAAAAGGATTCAGATGCTACAGGGGAATGGTAAGCATTTTCCAATGGTAATTAAACCAACTGTCTTATTGATTTGGGAACTGGATGCAGACTCTCTGGCTTCTTTATGCTGAACAGGGGTGTTGATGTGAAGGGGGAAAGGGAGGACACTTTATCACCTTACTGGTGGTCTTGGGTTAAAGCTGCTT
>NW_006399801.1:2238235-2240316 GCF_000299155.1 Elephantulus edwardii | reverse complement strand
CCCGGTGCCTACCATCCATCTTGGGTGAGGGAATCCATAGGTTCTGGCTGTGGGAGCCTCACGGAACTGTGGCAGCATGCGGCGCCATGCAGGCTCTGTGGGAGGGGTTTGGGAGCTGCAGGACTCACCCATTCCTCCTTGAGAATCCTTGAATTTCTGTTGTTGAGCCTTGATCTTCACTGAAGACCAGTTATCAACTGTTTAACTGTTCAATTATCAATAAACAGAGGTCTGTAGAAGGCCATAGAGGCCCTGTTCCAAGTGGTCCACTGCTCCCACAGCTCACCATGTTGTCTCCACCTCCACCGCCATCTTGGATCTCCTAGTTTCTATTTTTAAAGGGAATGCTTTTATTCTCCTTCCATTGAGAATGATGTTGGCTCTTGGTTTTGCACATATACTTTTTACTGTATTGAGGAAATTCCACTCTATTCCTATTTTGTAGAGTGTCTTCATCAGAAAAGGTTGTTGGATTTTGTCAAAGGCCTTTTCTGCATTAATTGATAGGATCATGTGGTTCTTGATCTTTGCTTTAATGTGATAAATTATACTGATTGTTTTTCTTATGTTGAACCAAACTTGCATACCTGTTGTGAATCTGACTTGGTCATCATGAATTATTTTTTTGATGTACAGGATTTTATTGAGGATTTTTTGCATCTTTCATGAGAGATATTGGCCTATAGTTTTCCATTTTGATGGTGTTTTTACCTGACTTTGGTATCAAGGATATATTTGCTTCATAAAATGAGTCTTGGAAAATTCCAACCTTTCCTATTTTCTGAAATCTTTTATGTAGAATTGGTGACAATTCTTCTCTGAATGTTCGATAAAATTCACTTGTAAAACTATCTGGTCCAGGGCTTTTTTGTTGTTGTTATTGTTGGAAGTTATTTTATTACCTTTCCAGTTTATTCTTTTGTAATGGATCTGTTCAGGTATTTCATTTCAGTCTGTGTCAGTTTAGGTAGGTTGTGAGTTTCTAAGCATGTGTCCATTTCTTCTAAGTTTTATTTGTTTGAATATGTTGTTGTTAAGTGCTGTTGAGTCGTAGGCGACTCATAACAACTCTATGAACAAAAGACCTGAACACTTGTATAACTTTCATCCTTTCTCCAGGTTCATAGGGTTTCTGAAGGCAAGTTATTTTGGAAGTGGATGCCACTCCTGCGTCTAAGCTTGTTTAAATTGGGGAGCGCCAACAAACACTGTCCACCATGGGTAACCATTATCACATTTGACATATCAGTGTCACAGTGTTCAGCTTCACAGCAACCATGTGTTACCTCTGCACAGAAGGGGAGAGACAAGGGCTATATGACCTAGAAGAATGTTTCACCAAAACCAACTAAAAACAGGCCTAAGGGCCGCAGATTAAAGTCACCCACTTTTGGCTTGGTAGCATCAATTTCTGTCCAGTAGGCCAACTGAGCTCTCTCTATGCTGTTGTTGTTAAGTGCCATCCAGTTGTAGACAAATTATAGCTACCCTATGAATAGAAGACCTGAACACTTGAATATAGGATTTCATAATATTCCACTATTACTTTTTTTTATTTTACTTGGTTCTGTTGTGATACTGATCCTTACATCTCTTATTTGGTTATTTGCACCTTTTCTTTCTTTTCCTTTGTTAGTTTTGCTAGTGGTTTGTTGGTTTTATGGACCTTTTTAAAGAACCAACTCCTGGGTTTTTTGATGGCCTCAATTGATTTTGTTTTCTATTGTGTTTATTTCTTCCCCAAATTTTATAATTTCAGATTTTTTTAGAGAGTCTCAGGTTCTTTTTCATTTGTTGGAGAATTTGGGTAAGAGAGTTAGTTTTAATTTTTCTGGCCTTTTAAAGTGTTTGCTTATTGTTAGAAATTGACCTCTAATTGCTGGTTTCACCTATCTCCTATTGTCTAGCCCTTAATCTGATAGCTTATTATCTAAAGCTTCCTTGGTTTCTGTGATTCCAGATTCATCAGTTGCTGACAGTTTCTTATGCTGTGACCAGAGTCTCCTAAGTATAGTGGTAATGTGTCCTGAACAGAGATGATGTGTCCTGTGGAACTGGTGCTTAGAAGTAGAGGGGTATCT
>NW_006399801.1:2120510-2235034 GCF_000299155.1 Elephantulus edwardii | reverse complement strand
TATATTTCCTTTTGTGTTGTGTATTGAAGTCTCCTACTATAGTGACAGTGTCTTTTTTTTCAGTTTTGTTAATGTTTGCTTTGTATATTGTGAAGCTTTATCATCTGCTTCATATTGATGATTGTTGTCACGTCAATCACAATTCATAGCAACCCTATGACCAAAAGCTTTTCAATAACTATAATTTCTCAGAGATCATAGAGTTTCCAGAGGCATATTGTTTAGATCATAGAGTTTCCAGAGGCATATTGTTTAGGAAGTGGATGAATTTGGTCCATAGGTATTTATTGTTATGTCCTCTTGTTCTATTCACCATTCAAGCATTATATAGTGTCCTTTTTTGTCTTTTGTGACAGTTTTTGCTTTGAAATCTACTTTACTAGATGTTACTATTACTGCTCCTGCTTTTTTCTGATTGCCATTTGCTTGGTATATTTTTCCACCATTTTGTTTTTAGTCTCTTTATCTTCACTTTTCAGGTGTGTCTCTATAAGACAGTATGTTCATGGATTTTTTTTTAAATCCAACCTGCTACTATTTTTCTCTTCAGTGGTGCATTTAAGCCATTCACATTCAGTGTAATTATTGATAGGCTAGATTTTGTTACTATCATTTTGTTGAGTTCTTTTTGGTGTTGTTATTGGTTACTTTGGTCCATTCTGCTTTCTGTGGCACATCTGTAAGAAAAACATTTCTCAGTGTTTTCTGCAACACTGGTCTTATTTTTACAAACTGAGTTAGGTTCTGCTTTTCTGAGAATATCTCATTCATATTTGATTGACAGTTTTGCTGGTACAATATTCTTGGTTGACATTGTATTCTTTGAGTGTTCTATGTATGTAATTCCACTGTCTTCTTGATAGCATGGTTTCTGCTGAGAAATTGACACTTAATCTTATTTGTTCTCCCTTATGGATTACTCTTTGTTTCTCCCTAGCTGCTTTAGAATTCTCTCCTTATTTTTGGTTCTGGGAAATTTGACTATAATAGGCCTTGTTGTTTTTCTTTTTGACCCTATTATATATGATGTTTGCTCAGCTTCTTGAATATATATTCCTTAATTCTTTATTATGCATGGAGAGTTTTCTTCTAGTAATTCTTTCACAACTTTCTTGGTGCCTCCTGCTTCTTCCTTTTCTGGGATTCTGATTATAAGCATGTTATTCCTCTTAATGGTGTCCCATATTATTCTTAGGTTTTCTCCTTTTTCCTTCCTTCCTTTTGGAGTCTGTTTTTAGTTCTAGAAGATTAGTTGTGACAGTTCTGTCTTCTATTTCAGTGGTTTTGGGTTCCATCTCTTCAACTCTATCCACATGTCCTTCCAAAATGTTAACAGCATCTGAAACACTGGTCCTCATATTTTAGATTGTGGTTTCTTGTTTTTCCAGAGCCTATAATGATTCATTTGTTTTATCTGCATTGCCTTGGATTTTTTTTTTCAGTTCCTCTTAGTTTTGCTTGCAGAGTCCTATAATTATTCAAGTTTATCTTTAACCCATTGAAAATATTTAATCATTGTTCTTTTGAATTCTTTATCAGAAAGTTCCATCAGACTTTCTGGCTTTAGGAAATCCATTGATATTGTGTCATTTTGGGAGGGGGCTATCTTGTTTTGAATTTGTGTAGGGATGAGGTAGTCTGCTTCTTCTGTGACATTGCTGTGGTAGAGTTTTTCATGCCTGAGTCCTTAATAAGCTCTTGGTCTGAAAACCTTGGCTCAGGAAGTCGCTGCTCCAGAGTAGGGCATGGCAGCTACCCTGCTTGAGTTTCTCTCTGAGCTTTTGACTCAAGGGAAGACTTGCTTCAGTTGGGGGAGACATGGCCTTTTAGTTAGCAGTCTTCTTGATTAGGCAACTGCTGCAGGTTGGCTAGGTGGGTCCAAGATGCCCAGGGTTAAAGGCAACTCAAGCTCTGGGAGGGGAGAGGAAATAAAATCACCTGTGATATTCGAGTTTCTGGTATGGTTCAAAGGGGTGGCAGTGGGTTGTCTTCCAGACAACAAGGTGTCCAGGAAGCAGGGTCGGGTCCTTAAGACAGCAGGACTGGGCTTTTATGCAGTGGGTGGGAACATCCCAGTGGTGGGGCTGTGGGAACAGGTCCTCTGGGTGTTGGGGCCTAGGCATCCAGGTGGCTGGTGGGAGTGTCCAGGTGACAGGGCCAGGTTCTCTATGCAGCAGGTTCAGGGGTCCTGGTGTTAGGTGAGGCCAGGAACCTCCAGTAAGTGGGGTATCATTCTAGTGTTCCAGGTAAAGGAACAATCCAGGCCACACTAAGAACTTTTTAATTCAGGTACCTGGTTAATAAACTGAAACAGATCCATAGCTGCTGACAACATATGTGGTGGCTGCTGACCCACTTGGATAAATCCAAAGGACTCCTACTCCTTTTAGTGGAATTGTCAACAAGTGCCTTGCTGTGGAGGCTTAGCTTTACAACGTGGCTTGGCAGAATGTCATCCACTAAGTTGAGGATCATGAAAAGGCTTTAAAAGGGAATCACATAAGGATAATAAGTAGAAGTTTTAACAGGACAAGAATGTTCTTTTGTCACATATAAGCAGGCAAAGAAATAGGTATGGTATTGGGCTAACAATAGACTGAAATAAAATCCGTTTGAATGCAAGCATCTGTCTTAACTTGTAGGGCTTCTATTACAAAATACAAGGCTTTAAAGAATAGGAATTTATTGTTGAACAGTTCTGGAACATGAGAGTTTGAAATTAGCTCTGGAATGGATACATGATAAGAAGCCCCCTCCCCCCATATAATCTTCACATGGAAAGTGGAGTTCAAAGTAAAGATGATATTACAGGTTGAATTATGTCTCCCCAAAACCCTACTGAAGTCCCAACCACTGTATACTTGTGATTTTGTTTGAAAAGAGAATTTCCCCCCTTTGTTTTCTGTTAACAAGGTCATTTCAGAATAGAATGGATCCTCAACCTTTCTGAGCGGTGTCTTACATATATACAAAGAAAAGGCAAAGAAACATATCACATATAAGAGAGGCATGATAAGAAAATAAATCTACAAGCCAAAGAGCACTAAGAAATGACAGAGACTTCCAGAAGCTAGAAGAGATGAAAAAGGATTTTCCCCTAGAGCAGGTAAACCTGTTCCTCAGCAAAATCTGATCAACTTATCTCCTTATATGGGGAAAGTAGATACCAAAAGTTTGCATACTATGTGGAATGCATTTTTTTTTTTTTGCTTTCCCTGGTGTGACACAGTGTTCACCCAGAGAATCATGGTCCTGCTGAGAACGAAAGCCTTCATTATCCAAATACTTGGCAATGGAATACATGCTCAGGACCCTAGCACTGTCATTACTCAGTTTGCAAAAGTTGCACATTTATAAGACATATTTCAATCTAGACTTTGAGAACACTTTTAATATATTAAATTATTTCTCCATGAAGTGATAAGGTGTTTCTCCTTATTTAGTAAGGTGTTCAGCTCTTAGGGAGCTCTTAAAGTAAGCGGGCATGGGGAACATCAAACTGGCTCTTTGACAGTGCAACCCTTGTAACACACTAGGCTTGGTTGACATACTGCCTAAGTGGATGCAGGGACCCATATGCATGGCATTCTGGCCATAGCTTTCGCTGAGGGCATTTCTGAGTGGTGCTCCCCACTCAAAATACCTGTCTGAGATTTTTATCTTCTTACTCCATGGAAAAATTATCTCCTTGAGGCATAACATAGCATTCTCTAGGGAGGCACAATGCCAGAGATAATAAACACTGTCTTTTCTTCTTATAGTTAGTTTGAAGTTTCTGGAACACAAAGGGCTCTATGGCTTTGCCAAACTTGCTTGGGAGATAAAACAGCACCCGTAGCTCTGTGCTCAAAGTCACTTTCCCTAAAGTTTTTGTTATTGTTGCTTATTGAAAGTCAAGGGATTGAGAAGAGAAGAAACAGAATTTCCACTGAAATGAAAACTTTGTGGGTGAAAGAATCATATTCAGAAGTTGAAACTGCAGCTCACCCTGCTTGAGTCAACTGAGTGCAGGAGCTGGCACTGCCCAATATTATCTTTGTCAGTGTCAAGAACTCCACACTACTTAAAAGCCAACAGGGCAACTCTAGTACATTGCTGTTGTTATTAGGTTCTGTCAACTCAAGTACAACTTATAGAGACCCTATGAAGAACAGACCTTATCCTTGTTCTATCCTTTGCCACTTTTACAATTTTTGACACATTCAAGCACATTGCTGCAGTCACTGTGTCAATCTACCTGGTGGAGGGTCTTCCTCTATTTCATCCTTCCTCGACTTTTCCAAGCATGATGCCCCTCTCCAAGAATTAGACTGTCTTAGCAGTATGTTCAAAGTATGTGAGATGAAGCTTTATCATCTTTGCCTCCACTGAGCACTCTGGCTGCACCTTCTCCAAGCCATATCTGTCTATTCGTTTGACAGTCAATGAGATCTTCGGTACTCTTCTTCAACACCGTAGCTCAAAGGCATCAATTCTTCTTCTGTCATCCTTATTCATCATCCAACTCTCAGAAGTATAGCCAGTGATTCAATGACCATCATCTGAATTAGGTGCAATGTAGTCATCAATCTGACATTATTGCTCCTCATTTGGAGAGGTCCCTGACTTCAGACTTTCCCAGTGCAATACATCTTACGATATCATGGCTGCTGTTACCACATGTATTGGTTGTGGGTCCAAGTAAGATGGAATCATTTACAAGTTCAATCTTTTATCCATCCATCATGATGCTGCTTATTGGTCCAGTGGTGAGGATTTTTTGTTTACTTGATGTTGCAATACAGTCCATATTGAAGACTATAGTCCTCCTCATTTTCAGTAAGTAAGGTTGTGTCATCTGCCTAATGAAGGTTATTGATAAATCTTCCCCCAAAACTGATACCACATTCTTCTTCATAGAGTCCAGCTTTCGAGTATTTTGCCTAGTATATAGGAGATTGTATTATTAACCCACAGGCCACACCTCTCTGGTAGTTTGAACCAACCACTCACTGTACAGTAGAAACAAGGAAAGTATCCTGCTGTGGGATTCAAAGCTTCAGAAACTCAATGAAGGATCAACTATGAGTTTGTTGCAACTTGATAGCCATGAGTTTGAGCTTGTTTATTGCTTGTTTTTATGCTAACAAGTTGGGCTACCTCAGTTTCGTGGGTACTGACAGGCATAAAACTCCTGGGCCAGAGACAAAGGATGTTATTCCTTACAGCACAGCAGGCTAGATGAGTGTCAAGTTTACATAAAGCATCAAGTTAACATAAATAGCTCAACCATGTCAACTTGATTCCAAATCACAGCCATCTATCAGGTATTGGGTTGCTTAAACTGTACATTGTTACAGGATGATACTTCTATTGTTTACCTTATACCAACTTATAAATTCATACTGCCAACCAATGCACTGTGTCACCTGCCTGAACTTCTTTCAAACACTCATGAGGTGATGCAGAGCAGCCCAGATTTTTTTTAATAGATAGTGAGAGACCCTAAGTTTGGGAAACTCCAGTCTTTTAAATAGAACTTCAAGCAAAAGTCTTCTTAAGAGGGAAACATTATTTGCATTATCCCAGACAAAGAATAAATTGCCCTCTGGTCAGGAGGAGATATGACTTCTATTTTCCAAGGTTATTTTCTATAGAAACATTCTTGAAAAGATAGTATAAAACAGAAGCTACCAATCCTCTCAGAATAAATGCATGCACATTTACAATCTTCCAAGATTTATTACATAGTCCATGATTGGTGACATTTGTGGGACCCAAATTAGGCTGAGCTCCATTCAGTCTGCAGTGCCATCTTGGTGCATTGTGGCTCAGTTAAGATATTGCCCATGGTTATTATACAACCATGTCAAGTGCTGGTTTACTGTGTCAGAAATTCGGTAGGCACTCAAAAGCTCTGCCACCTACCCTCTATTCAAATACACAATAACAAACAAGTAATATTTTGCACAGGCCAAAAATATTTTTCCTTGATTTAAGCCGTTGTTAAAGATTGTGACAACTTGGCTTCTAAGACTTGCATGTTATCTTTTCTCCATAGCCAGTATCACTTCTCTTACGCTGTGTTTAACAGTTCTTTTGGGAAAATGGGTGAAGTAACGTGGGACTCAGGAGTTCTAGATATTAAAATGCTGTTATTTAGTCTTTTAGCTGGCTTTTAGAAAGCTAGTACTCAATGGACCTTATTACTGTTTAGACAGTAAAAGAAGGCTTTTTAGCATGAACACACTGTTCAGTTCCTTTAAACCTTTCCGGGGTAGTGACCTAAAATGAACTAGTTCTTGGATTCCTGATTCTATGTCAGTCCCAGGAGTCTCTGCACACTGCACACCATTGCTGAAAATAGATTTTTAAGTTCACAGCTTATCTGGAAGCCCTCAGTCATTTCCTTAAAAATTACATGAAGTTTTTGGTGCATGAATTAATCTGGGGCCAAGATATCAGGTCACAGAGGTGATCAACTACAAATATTAAAAGCAATTTAAGCAAAGGCATGTTTTCTTAGTCATAAGTATTATTTGGATTCTCTATATTAAAGGCACTATAGTGCAGTGGATTCTTTAATATGGTCCATCTAGCTACACTCTTATAACTCCCACCAAAAGATTAGTGTCATCAAGATAGGAAGAGAGTACATTTGTTGGATTAGAAGTGTCTGCAGTGGAACCTTCTAGACCCAGGAGAGAGAGGGCAGTAACATGGACAACGGCAAAAGATAGTGAAAATAGTGGCATAGACACAGTTGCATTATGGGCAGCAGAATAAGAGTCAGTACAGTGGGCTTCCCATAGCAAAGAGCAAGAAAGTTGAGCATTTTCAGACATGAATATTTGCAAAGTGGGGTGCCTCCACTCACTTGGTAATGTTAGACTTGCTGACTCAGGGAATTTAAGTCCTGAGTGACTCTAGGCTTCTAGTACTTGGAAGAATGTGATACCTCCCAGTAGTTATTGGCACAGCTTTTTAACATTTGCCCAAAAGGCAAGTATTATGAGATATGAGAACCAAGAGGTTTAGGAAGCAAGGATAAACTGATTGAAGAACTGTATAGTGAGTCCTTCCTGATCCTAATACTTCCCAAAAAGACCTTCCTAATCCTAGTACTTCCCTAATAAATTTTATTATTTTAAGATCTGTGAGTTCTGTGTAGCCATTGCAATGAATTTTGGAGCTGCACAGAGAAATAGAGAGCATTGTGGAAGGGACAGCTTGGTGTCAGAATTGGTAAGAAGGGGGGAGGGTAAAGGCCTGTATGACCTCCATCTCTTAAGAACAAGCTTTGATTTATTGATTTGGATTCTCCTCTCCTTCTTGTGAAGTTGGAGGAGATTGTACAGTAGCACTAATTTGACGGGATATAGGGCATCATCATTGTTAAAGTTGTAGTTTAGCTAACGCAAAAGAGGTTCTAGGTGAGAAGGATTGACACAGCTACCGAAACAATGGATTTAAATATATTAAGAATTTTGTGAATGGCTCAGGACCTAGTAATGTTTCATTCTTTTATCCATAAGACTGCTTAAAATTACAGCTGGTTTGATGACAACTAACAACAGATCTTACACAGTATAGCCTGTGATCAGCTTTACATTGTCTCAGTGCTCCATTAATTTCCACCTCAACTTCTCTGTGTGGATATGAAATAGCCAGGCTAAAATGTGAATGAAAATGAAGCACTGGGTTTTTGTAGATGGCATGACTCACCTGTTATGCATTAAGAGAAGAGAAGAGCTTGTTTGCTTTGACCTTGTTTAGGTTGTCAGACAACTAAACACAAGTCTGTAGCCATTATTCACTAACTCTACACATATTGTCTAGAAGATAAATCTGAGTTTCACCACCTTAACATAAAGCAACATGCTTAGAAATTTGAGATAGCAAAATGACCTACCATTTCTATGGAAAAAGACATAGATTGGAGAGGAAAATTATTACTTTCATTATTAGGTTTTTTTAAAATACAAATTTTAAACAAACAAAAAACATTTCCATGGAGTTCATTCCAACTCATAGAGACCATGTACTATTTCCAACACTGTAAACTTTTTTTAAAGCATTTTTTCCGATGGGCCATAAAAAGCTTGTAATATCTTTCAAAATAATTATGAATTATATTTACTTAAACTTTTACTGAAGCAGACTCTCTGTCATATCTTCTCTGACAGAGAAGATGAGGAGTTTGACCTACTGTTCCTCGGGTCTGACCAATTGCTTTACCCATTGTTTCAATTCTCTCAAATTCATTGCCACAGAGTCAGAACCAGTTCATAGTTTACTTTCTAGAAGGCTTTCAGAGGCCGTGTATCTCTCAGGAGCAGATTGTCCATCTTTACCCCTTGGAGACACTTGTGGATAGAAACCACCAAAAAGGTGCCACCTTTGAGTTAACAGCACAACTCCTTATGGGCTAGGCCCCCATAATATTGTTGTTGAGTAACGTTAAGTTAGAACCAACTCACAGCTGACCTTCTTGTGGGTTTTTAGAGACTGTAAATTACATGGGAGGAACCTTCCCACCAGTTTCCTGTGGAGCAACTGGTAGATTTGAACCATGTACCTTTGGGTTGGCAGCACAATTCCATATTACCAGAGCTCTCTAGGCCACCAGAATAATGTCCCTCAAATATTTTAAATATTTGATGATGGACCTCTTCGTCATCGCTTATTTTAGGTCATTTACCTACTTGGGAAATGGATGGATTTTTAAGAAATATTGTATTTATACACTGAACTCATTTTAATGAACAATTTCAAGGCAGGCATCAGGGAAGCCATCCATTTCAAAGGTAGTTATGATGTAGAATTTTCTTTTTCCAGAGCATCAGGGTGGGAGAAGTAAACTAAATTTGGCAATACCGAAGTTTTAGATTGATGAAAGATAGAAGTTAATTATTTCTCTCCCACAAACTAGTACTTAATTTCTTTTGCATAATAAAAGCTGTCTGTGAGGATTAAAATAAATTTTTAACCTTGATTAATTTCTGACACCATAAAAAAAAGCATATCTCCCATTCACAGATTCCCTAGTAAGAGAGCCGGAAGACTGTCTTTGACATGGTCCTGGATGGCTTTTTGGGCTTACTATGTCACCAAAGATAAGCAGGCAAAATGTTCTGGCCTCAAAATAAATGGAAGGGAAGAATGAGGAAGAGAGGGAGAGAGAGGAAAAGAAAGGAGGGAGAATAGGACAGAACTTTTTACATCTGTGCTCAGATGGGAATAGTTGGCTTGGTAGGGGTTATGATGCCTTGGAGAAAGACATGATGTTGGAAAAGGAGGAGGGTCGGCAAAGGAGAGGAAGACCCTCAACCAGGTAGACTGGCATGGTGACTGCTGCAATGGGCTCTTGTGTGCCAGGAATTATGATAATGGACAGGATAGAACAGGGTTCATATCTTTTCTTCATAGGGTCACTATGAGTTATCCTTGACTCCTTGTCTAATGCAATGTTGGTAGCTTGAATGGGAGTGTATAAATAACACTAATGAAAAAAAGGTACTTACTTAATCTCGTATCTCAGATACTGAAAAGCGATGGACATTTGATAAAGTCTTCTGGTCAAAACAAAGCCTATGATATGAAGGTCTTGTAAATCTTCTCTTCTATAGAAATGAGCCTGGAGTGGGTAAGATTATGCCCTCTCCTGAAAGCACATGATGTAAAGGTCATAGAATAAAGTACGCAGTTCTTATTTCTGTTGAGTACTTTTTCTGTTACCAAGAGCCACATGGTAGATGATTTAAACTCAGAGGAAGGATAGAAAACCCAGCTTTCACTTACCACTGGAACATCGCCTACTACTGACTTGTTTTCCTTGGAGTTCAGAAAAGGGACCTGAACTTCATATACAGTAAGGCAGTCAACTACAAATTTGCATTTCTGTCCTACTCGATAGGGCAGACCAGGAACAATGGGAAAGGGTACCCGTCTCCAGCTCTTCTCTTCCTTTCTCAAGGAAGCTAAGTCTAAGGAGGGGCGTCTAGATCACGATCTGGCAAGCTTCCCCTGCACTGGACCAAATGTTAAAAACTATAGCTTTGCAGGTGTTACAGATTAAATTGCATATGTCCCAAAATTATGTGTTAGAATCCTAACTCCTGTATGTTCAGATGTAATTCTATTCAGAAATAGGGTTTCTATTATAGACAGAGTTATGCTGCCAACTACAAGGCGGGTACTTGAAATGCACCAGCTGTTCCAAGGAAGAGAGATGGGCAACCTCTTCCCCTGTGATTTACAGGTTCTGAAAATACACTAGTAGGTCAGCTGAGCTGGTTCTGACTTGACAGCAATACGATGATGATTATTATCATCAATGTAGCATGTGTTCTAAGGCTAATGACTACTGCATGATGTAAGAGGAGCACAGGCAGAGATAAGCAAGCAGAACAGGGGAAGGACAGATGCTATCTAAAGATAATTGGGGTGCGGTAGGTCACTGGCTATCCAAGTCAGAAAGAAGACTTCTCTCTATAGCTAGCACCCTGAATTTGGACTTTCTGATTCCTGAACAATAAATTTTGTTTCCTAAAAACCATCCAACTGTGGTATTTTTGTTATAGCAGCATTAGGAAACTCGAACAGCAAGCACAGCTTTCTGTTGCAACTACTCAACTCAGCCATTGTGGCATGAAAGCAGCCACAGTCTGTCTATCCAATAACACTTTGGGTGTTCTGGTGGTGTGGTCCACAAGGGGTTGAGCTGCTAACCCAAGGTTGGCAACTCCACTAGCTGCTCCATGGCAGAAAGATTGTTCCTCCAGGGCAATTTACAGCCTGCAAAACCTGATTCAAGAGTCAACTATGAGTTGGTTCCAATTTGAAGGCTGTGAGTGTGTGAATAAAACTTTATTTCTTAAAAACAGCTGTGGGCTGTTTGGTCTGAGGGTCATAGTTAGCTGAGCTTTAGTCTAGTTAGAGGGCCCGGTGTCAAGGAGGGAAGTGGGTAAGGAATAAAACCTTTTGAAAGAGATGCAGAAAACTTGGACCAGGCCTTCATTCCTCTGCTTGGTCTATCTCCAGCCTGAGAGCAAGGCTGTATCTTCTATGCCTTCTCTAGAACTACTGGAGGGGTCGTGGTGTTAGAAGCTTCTCTGTTCATTAAGCTGGATTCTCGGTGGAGTCCTGGTATTGGCCAAACCAAAGCTCAGAATTGAGGAGAGCCAAGCAATCAGTAGGAGACAAGAGAAGCAGACATTCGAAATAAAGGCGGACAACCTTTTCTTTTTTATTTCGCTTAGACAAAATGCAAAGAGTGTCTCATGAAATTAAAAAATGAACAAAAAGAAAATCAAATGGAACCCCCCCACCCCTTCACCGACGGCACTCATCCTAATTAACGACAAAAGAAGATCAATTGAGGACCCAGCTTCTAATGGGAAAGAAACGTGTGCAAACATGAATAGAGTTTTCCCCCCTTCCCCCAGATCAGTGTTCCTTTTAAATTCACAAATAGGGGTCATTTTTTTCCTGTTTTCTTTCTTTAGTATTGTGTGATAGAACTTCCAGTCAGAAGGCTTAATTCGTTCCCCATGCACTTTGTAGAAAATCAGTAAAAATGCAGTAGCTGTGAAGGTCATAAAACTGGACTTCTTTCCCAAAAAATCAGATGCCCAGGCAGATGGAGCTCACACTCAGACAGAAAAAAAGCAGGAGAGTCTTTGCACTGTCTGTGGTTTCAGTATTTCCTCTTTTTTTTAATATATTTTGGCAATTTTCTTTAATTATAAATATTGGAATTCAGTAAAAAAAAGGTAGCTTTGATTGAATTTTTTTAAATTGTATTTACAACCACGGTCCAGTCATGCTGTTTGTTATACCAGGGTGTACGATTTTGCGTAGGGATTGTTTCCTTTTAAATGGCCCCGAGAGTCGAGCAGTGATTCTTGGGAGCTGCTCATTTTAGCTGCCTGTCCCAGCTCTGCTCCTTCTCGCTGAGGTAATGTAGCCACAGCCCCGGCTTGCCACGACTGTCCTTCTCGCGTGGACGAGGTGGAGGAGGAGGCCTCCATGGGAATTGGCTCGAGGACTGTGGGGCGCTTCAGGGTCCGACTTTTCTGAGGTTCCAAGCATGCTTGGCCTAAACTCAGGTCTCTGCTGGTGCCTGGACCTCCTCGGTTTAACAAAAAGTCCATTCTAAGGTATGGAGGCAAGTGGATGAGGTCACCTGGAAGCAAAGAGAGAAGAGTTAGTTCTGGTTTTATTTGATAATCATTCACTGGAAACTCTTGAGGTGCAAATGGTAAAGCTCTTGCCCACCAGCAGGAAGGTTGGTGGCTTAAGTGCAACTAGATGCAGCTGAGAAGACAGACTTGATGATCTGCTTTCTTGAACGTCCTGAGGAGCACAGGCCTGCTTGGTACACGTGGGTTGCCATCACTCAGAATCAACGGAATGGCAACTAAACACCACTGTTTACTGAGTACCCTTGTGTACTTAGGTTTAGACCTCAAGTCTTTAAGATTGAGACACAACTACACATTGATGATTTTCAAGACAGCTTGTCAGAACTTGGCATACTTGAGTAGGGCAAACAGCTGCTCAAAGGTCAAAGGTTCAAGTCCATGCAGAGAAACAACTTGGAAGAAAGGCCTGGTGATTTTATTCCTGAAAATCAGTGACTAGCAACTCTATGGAGGACGGGTCTACTCTAGCAGACCTCGGGCTGTTATACTTTGGAACAGACTTGATGCCAACAGTTTTTTTTTTGGGGGGGTTTATATTTTCTTTAAAATCAGAATTCACTACAAAGGCATGTGGATTCCTCCTCACACCTCTTCAATAGATATATAGAAAGAAAAAGATCACTTTTCATTAGGCATAGGAAGAAAATAAAATCAGCACTGTATTATCTAGACTCTTAAGTGATGTCCTTCAAGACCCGGAAGTAACAAATTGTTTTACAATATCACAACAAATACAACAACAAAAACATATACAATGAAGGCAGCAATGTACACTGGGTAAAAATGGTGATGAACTCTTCATGTAATTAGAATTATAGGGCTTTGAGTAAGATGGGTTCAATAATGTATACTGCACTGAAACAGAGGAGGGAGAGAACCGTTTAAAAGAGAGATATAACTAGGTATTTCTGTCATCACAGGAGGCTAGAGCGAGGGCTACATGGTGGAGGGGACCTGGGGGAGGGTTTGTAAAACAATGAAAGAATCTTTTCTTTTACTTTTCCATAATTTTTGGACTCATGTACTTATAACTTGTTAGTCAAATTTGTGTCTTCTAGGTTGCAACACCCCCATGATACATCTTCAAGGATATGAACATGTACAGCCAAGCACAATCAATAAGAGTGCATCTAAATTCCAAAATCAATCTCCATAATAGTCTATGTGTTTCCTACTGCCAAAGGGGCCCTTTAGAGTAGTGAGAGAAGATCTTCACCCTGAAACCCACGGCGTCCCTTTTCAGCAGGAAGTAGCTAAGAGAATACGCCATCCCCTTTTCCTTATGACTCAGGGTGAAGTCTCTCTCAGGGAGGAGTGATAGGGAATGGCAAAGGACACACTGACAAAGAATATTAAT
Source organism: Elephantulus edwardii (assembly GCF_000299155.1). NCBI lineage: Eukaryota > Metazoa > Chordata > Mammalia > Macroscelidea > Macroscelididae > Elephantulus > Elephantulus edwardii. Next base: position 2,221,492 of record NW_006399801.1, on the reverse strand, counting down.
CAGAACTGGCTTTGACAAGCACTGTGGCATTTGGACAAGAACAAACTGGGAGGAGGGTAGAGAGAATAGTGCAACAATGAATGAGTGGAAGCCCAAAATCTCTGTAAATGTTTATGAAAATTAATAAACTATAATTATAGAAAAAAAAGAATTATAGGGCTTTAAGGGAGAACAGATGTTGAGGAAAGAACAATGAGGAGCTGGTCATTATCTGAATACTTCTCAACTGCATGACCTTAGCTGGTCAATGAGTCCACACATTTCTGTAATTCCTTTTGGTGAAAATACTAGTGGATATGGCTTTTTTATCAGAGCTAGCCTATTTGGAAAATTCTTATCTCTTGCTTTGGTTAGTGTTGTGTATTGATATACGAACATCTGTGCTTCCTTCTCAAGATCACTTAATTTGTAAGATGCCATAGAGTCATGCTATTCAAGTATCTTTCAAGAGGGGAGAAAAGCTGAAAGGTACTCCCTAGCTGCCACCCAAGAATTTAACCACAGCTATCTTTCCACTGGCTTCAACTAAGGACCGAACATGGCAGTTCTCTCAACTCTTTCTTTGCCATCGAGTAGGAATCTACTTATAGCTGATCCACCAACAGGGTTTTGAGGTTGTAAATCACAAGGTAGGAGATTTCCCATCCTTCTCATAAAAGGTGACTGGAGAGTTTGAATCACCAGAGAGGCACTACCTTTGGGTAAGCAGTGCAACAGATCACAACACGAAAGCTCTACTGCCTGTGTATTCCTGCTCAGTGAAGGGCTCCTCTAGATAGACAGTGTTTGCAAAGAGAATCCCTATTAGCCTGGATGGACCCTTTTCAGAGGAGCTTTGAAGACTGAAGTTCTTCCTGCCAATACTTCTTTCCTTTTTTGTCTTTTCACAGTTGTCAAACTTGGATCTTGTGTCATGAAACTCTCTGCCTACTCTGGATTCTTCTCTCTTTTGTAAGAGAGATTTCTCCATTGTTTATAAGAATTTCCCTCAGTATATTTCTAGTATATCTAATCTGTCTTGGTATTTGCTTCTTGGAAAACATGAACCAACATTTTTTCTATCATCATAAGTGATTAAAATGGCATATTGATGATCAGCTATACTGTTTCACTGCTGATGAGTTGGTTTTAACTCACAGAGACCATCCATCAGGTTTCTGAGACCATGGATCTTTACAGTAGGAGATGGCCCTTCTTTTCCCTGCAGAGTTGCTGTGGATTCAAACTAACAACATCTGGGATAGAAGCCCAATAGGTTACACATATCATTATGGTGTTAGCCTAAATTTGGCTTTTTTAGCCCTTACCTTAGCCCTCTCTGGTCTCCAGCTACCTGAATTGCGGCCACATGGTCTTGCAAATTATCAACAGCTGTGAGACGAGAGAGAGAGAGAGACAGAGAGAGAGACAGAGAGAGACAGAGACAGACTGACTGAACATCCCAAACTGAGTGGTGAGACTTGAGAGAGACTAGAAAGGTACCTTAAAGACCCCATTGAGAGTGAGATTCCTTTGATGGTGATGGAGAGAATGTGGAATTGCTCTGGAAAAATTATGGCAAGATGTAAGTAGAGAAGCCCTACAATAAGGCCTCCAGTTAAAAGTTTTTACTGTTTTTGCCAGATCCTTTGAAGGAGAAGCCAACTTATAACTACTCTGAGGCAAAACTTGATGGATGATTAAAAAACAAAACAGAGGCTTCTTGAATTTGTGTTGCTGAACTCATATCAGAACTATTACTAATTAAGAAATAAGGTTTTTGCTGTTAATCTGCCCTGGGACTGCTGGATTAAACCTGTCCTTGTATTGTGAGATATTCTTTTTCTCCCCTACTTTCCAATTTATTTCTCACATAAACCCCATTCTCCATACCACAACAGTGAGTACAGTCTGTGAGTCAACAATGAATAAACAAACCTCTTGCTCCTGGTGTGGATCGAGGGGCTGAGCTATGGGCTCTTTATCTGCTTTCTGCTCTGGGGCAGTGAGGGACTATGCTATCCTCAGACCTTCTGGTCCTTTCAGAGAGACATTAAAAGCCCTGTGCTTCCATGTCCAATTATTTGCTGTTTAGACACCACGAAGACTCTTTGATTGTCAAAGTCTTCAGTTTCTATGTGGGGTTCATGTCACACGGACACTATGAACATTGGTACCATATGGAACTGTTGGTCTTTCCCAATCTTGATTTAGCTTCCATGACACTATGCTATCACAGACCTCTGTCCATATTTCTAATTGTCCCTCCTGGTTTCCTTTACTGAATCATTTTCCTCTGTCCAGCTTCTAAATTTGGGGTTTTCCCAGTGTTGTTCTGTTCTCACAGTCCCTTCTCTCTCTTACAGAGCTTGGCAGCTAGTATCTCTTTAGGAATACCTTTTAACATTTATTTTTTCCGCTTTATTCTCTCTCTTGAGTCATAGAATCAAATTTCAGACTCTGCTAGAGGTTAATGTCCATCCTTAATTTTAATTACCACATGTTTCAAACCCAGTTCATGAAAGCTAGCCCATGAGCTCAGCCGCATATCCATATGCTATTTTGTCCTGTTTGTCTAATTTTGTTTAGACAATCCTCTCAAGCATTAATTCTCGAAACTTTAGAGTTTTCATTTACATTCTCCTCTCCAGGTTAATCCTCCTTGTAAAATGTCTCTAGATTGTGATTTCTTCCCTTGTTTAGTCCCCTACAATGAAAGAGCACAATTAGAGGGGAATTAGAGATGTCCTTAGTAGCCAATATACCATCTGCTTGAACAGGTGAGAACGTAGACTTAGATTTCTCCTCCTTTGGCTTGTTCAGTCATCCAGTGCTTCTCAACATTTCTCATTTCAAGACGCATGTACATGCTGGGATGAATAAAGAAAGCTCTTCATGACCACCTTGAGAGCTGAGGGACTTACCATACTGTGACTTATTTATGGCATACAAGGTGAGAAGGCTGATCTGGAGTTGGAGAACAGGTAGGAAGTGAGAGAGAGATGATAATGACTTCAGCTGGGAAGGCAGTGATAAGATGGTTTAGAGAGGAGAAAATTATGAGAGCTAAAGAAGGTCCCAAGAGGACAGCTTCAGGGTTGACAATAGGTGGGAGTAATGGCAGAGAAGGAGGTGCTTCAGTCAGGTGTTAAGCTTAGGAAATTGGGTGAATGTTGGAACCATCCACTGTGAAAGCACATCTAGAAGAAAAATCTTATTTTGTAGACAACTTTATGGGTTTGATTTTAGACAAGCTGAGTTGATGTGATTGGGAACACCAGAGAGGAAATATCTAATGGCCATTTTAATAACATATTTAGAGGCATAACTCATCTCCTCTTTTAGTCTATAATAGCTGACAATCCTATTTGTTTGCATCACAGTATTCTTGGCTTTCCTTATTTTTCCTGTAAGCATCACAGCCATCAATCAATAAGGCCCTCCTTAGCAAGCATGTTTGCATTCTAGGGCTTTGAAGGTACAAAAGAGGAAGAACACCAGACCACTTATGCCAAGTAAGGGCTGCTCTTAGTGGATAGAATAATAAAGAAATACAAGCAATGAACATTTAGTAGCACCTCGGAAAATGCCTTCAGGTTTTCTTCTGAAAGGAAATAGCCCATTAAATTGAAGGAAAGTGGTACAGATCAAGAAATAAACAAAGCCAAAACAGAGAGTGAAAAAGAAAAAAAGTCTTTATACAATTTTAAGGAGCGTAAGCATTTTAAAAATGCTATCACTTTTCTTATAATTTCTTATAATCCTTGGAGGCAAGGATTCTGGGGCTTCGCCTGACATACTTTGGACATGTTGTAAGGAGAGACAGGTATTTGGAGAGGGACATCATGCTGGGCAGAGTGGAGGGACAGCGCAGGAGGGGAAGACCCTCTATGAAGTGGATTGATTCAGTGACTGGGGTAATCAGGATGGATGTGTCAGAGGCAGTGAGATTGGCACAGGATAGAGCAGGGTTTAGGGCTGTTGTACATAGGGTCACTATGAGTCGCAAGTGACTCGACGGCACATAACAACAACAACAACAAGCATTTTCAAAATGCTATCACTTTTCTTATATTTTTTTTCTAGGTTAACAGAAAAAAATGACCTTATATTTTAGAAATTTACTGATTGATTTTCATGTCCTGTCTTTACACTGTCAGACCACACCATTTTCATGATGCTAATATCCACTTAACACTTCCTCACTCTTTTAGAGTATCTTTATCCTATTAAGTAATAGTAAGTAATTGAATTATTTCATTAAGAATTGTAGAATTTGTTTCACAAAAATGACTTCAGCCATACTTGAGGTTTGGCTCACTAAAATCGAAGGCACTCTAATTCAATTCAACATTCGCTTCCTACTGCAAATTGGGCTAAGGGGAAGTCCAATAATAAATACTTGGAAATAAAATTTTCCTAGTACACTTACAGAAAGAGGTGACATCATTTGGCATTCTTTTGAAAAGGACTTTAGTAATTGGATACATCTGGGCTTTGGCTGAAAAACAATGATGGCCTGAAGCCCACCACTATAACTTTAATGTTGAGGTTCATCTCTCCATATTACCTCTGCCCTGAAAAAGGAAAGCCTTTAAAAGTAGTCTTATTTTATTAATACTTTTTATGATGGCATTGAAATGTATTCATTGCCATTTATAGTAATGGGTGTATTCTTTAATTGTTTCTATCAGGGGGTGAATTATCTCCAAGCAATTATCATGAAAATATCAACAGAGCCTCATTAAATAAAATTTGAAAATTCTTTTGCAAAGTGAAGAACATATTGCATGTCAGTCAATACACCATAACTGGCCAATTTTGAATTTTGTGGATTTTTAAGATATCTTCTTTCCTCAAGTTAAGTATCAATAAGTAAGTAAATTATCTATGTTTGCTCTTTTGTTGATTTACATGAATCATATTTTGCTCAGATATTGGAAAAATTGTGGAAGAGATTTGCTTCCAAGTTTATTTTAACATGTAGGTCAGGAATGTCTCATGATGTACTTGGGATCCATCTAAAGTTTGAGAACATGCCATATTAACTTGCCATACAGCATGCTATATAACAGGTTTGGAGAAATGTTTCCATGGAAGAAAAGGGCTATTTAAACCCTTTAAAAGCCTTAATAGTCTGGTCCCACCTAGATTGCAGGACGGTCAGGCTTTAGATTCCTCTCAACAAACCTATCTGAAATCAAGAGACAAAGTCGTGGTTATTCACACTCTGCCTGCAGGCATTCCCATTTCAGATTTATTAATAAAGAGGGTAATTGTAGCTGAGAAAGATTGGTGAGAAATGGAAATCTTCAACAATGGGAATAGCTCAGCATCCCATCCTTAAATATAAAGACTGCTTGTGTTTGCTTATTGCCATTCTGCCAGGGGATAATATCTCTGAATGATTGCTGAGTGATCCAGGCAAAGCATTATTAACTCATGTGATGCTCTAATTAGCTCCTTTCAACAGTGTGTGTTTTCTGATTAGCACTCCTGGTAACCCTTTCAACTGTATGAATGCAGCAAATGAGAGCTCTTAATAATTTATGCACTTATGAACACCAGGGTAATCTGGGAGCTTTGTTTATTTATGCCATTTTATGTCATTTAAAATCCCAGCCCATGTACTAGTCCAAATACCAGTCTGAAACTAGATACTTGGCTCGTCTGTCCATTTACTATGCTCTACAGCATCTACAGATACCAAGACAATTCACGTCTTGCTGCTGAACAAAGAGAAGGTGAGACAGAAAGCTGTGACAATCTGGATCCTCAGCACACACCCGTTTCTTCCCCTGCAGCCACCTGCCTCCACTTGCCTGCTTTACATGGGGAATCAACATTGATTCTAACAACAGAGATGACCAGGAGGGGTTGGAAACGGCATTGGCTGCATTTAGTCCAGTGTAAATTTGGGTTCAATTTCCTCCTCAATAAAATGATAAATGCAAAAACTTAACATAGAGGGTTAGGATCCCAGATGATGCAAATGAGTAATGTTCTCAGCTGTGAAATGAAAGGTTAGGAGTTGTATTCCACCCAGATACCCAGAGGTACCCTGGAAAAAAAGACATGATGATGATCTACTGTTTAAAGAAACAGCTGCGGGAGAACCATGTGGAGCTCACCCTGACACTCATGAGGTCAGTGATAATGAGTGCGTGAGACAGCACAGGTGAAGCTGTCATCACATGGGGACCCTTGCTCCCTTTTCTCAGAGAATCTGAAGCCGTGGATTGGAGGTGGGTCAGAGGAAGGCCTCAGGATGCCTTCCCACACTTTCGTTTCTGTCCTTGCTTGACTGTAATGGTCTCGGGGGGACTTCTCCCTTGGAGTCTTAACATTTCCACAGAAACACACTGGTCTCTGCTTCCACCAACTGAGAGAAGAAACCTTGCCCCACTACTGCCAAGCCTACTCTGACTCGTGGTGACCCCAGGCCTGTCAGAGTCAAACTGCACCCATGGGGTTCTCAATGGCTAATGCTTTCAAGTAGATCGCCGGGCCTTGCTTCTGAAGCAAGGAAAGAGGAAAGGGTTTCTTATTAATGACTAAATCAATGACAGCTAACACTAGTCGCAGCTAACATTATCCTCACCCTGTGCTCTGCAATTACAGCGGGCCCTCGACATTCCCGGCTGGAGGAGCCCTGCCACCCATCCTTACTTCTCTATTGAGAACTCCTCCATGTTGGAGGAATTTTTCCTAGCTTCTTCATTCCCTAGGGAAGCAGGCACCTGGCCAAATGGCTACCATTGAAACGTCCAGGCTTAACTTAAAATTATTCACTGGGATCTCAGCAAATCCAGATTTGCAGCTTTGCTCAATGCTCTTCTGGGCAGAACTCTTTTGCACATAACTAACTCCACAGTCCTCACTGTCCAGCATTCTCCATGGACTCACCTCCGCTTCTGGCATCATTTGATGCTCCACAGAGCATCACATCCTGTAATAATAAAAAACCAAGACCAACTTGAATGTCTCATGCTTTTGACCCAGGAACAGTTCAAGGATTCATTTGGCATTGAAAGTAACCACTCCCACGGGTGCCCATATCTGTTTGGAAATAACCCTCAGCTTTCTTGAATACAAATCTGTAATTGGCCCCCACCCCCCGAACTGACGCAGTACAAGGCCAAGTCTTAGCATTCTGTTCTCAGTAAAATCTAGTTGCAGCGGAGTGCTCCGCCATCCTGGTAAGAGTCTGTATCCTCTATCACGTCGTTTCCTCCTCTTTGCTTCCCTCTTTCTCCTCCACCTTCTTTCGTTCTCTCCGACTCAAACACTTTCATGAAGCATACATCCACAAAAATACAAACCAAATAAAAAGCAGAGTAATACTGTGGTCTGCATGCAGGTGGGAAAAGAATGAGGAGATAGACCCCTGAGCACAAGAGAGGGGCAGGGCACAGCGGTCAACAGTGCGCGTGTGCAGAAACAGAGAGTGGATGTTCCTAAAGGAGAATGTGGTACATTCACACTATGGAATATCTATGCAGCACTCAGGAGCAACTGAGCGAGGCTGGAGACCATTATGCTGAATGAACTAATTCAGTCTCATAAGGACACATACTGCATAAGACCACTATGGTAAAAACAGGAGTACAACGACTAAGATGTATAAAAGAGAAAACCGAAACAGATGAGGAAAACAGCAGCCAGGGTGGAAGCTCTGGTCTAGAGGCTTACATTCTGGAAGCTCCTTTGGAGGGAGAAGGTGGATCTTCAGACCCGAGCAATCACTTCCTTTGTCTTTTCCTTGCTGACCCTGTTAGTGTTTCCTACCCGCTCTAAGCAGGGACACAACAGTAAGACGGGGGCTGGAGAGTGTGAGTTTAGTGTCACTTATGCCTTCGCTCTCGGTCACAGTCACCCTACTTGTGCCCTGCTCCTGAGGTTGATGTACCTTGTGCTCAAGGTGGTCAGTGAGGGTGAGTGTGGAAAGGAGGCTGAGACCCACAGGGGAAGAGAAGCATTGTATGAAGCTGAGTTTAGGGGCTGAGATGCTGGAGTGGGTCGGGGAAGGCTAGGATGTGCTAATCGGAGGGTGAGGAGGATTGATAGAGAGAGTCAGTGCTGGAAACATACACACTCACTAGACTACTCACAAATACCAAAAATTTACATACATCTGACAACTCACACACACACACACACACACACACACACTTCACACACATCTGTTCCCACAAACATGTGCACAGAGAGAGAGAGAATAAAATACAACCATAGACAGACGTAAGTTAGAGACAAAAACTGCAGGCTAAGGAAAGCAGATGGAAGAGAAGGAAGATGCTAACAGTCACATGGGAAAATGTCAAAGAGAAGTTGAGAGGGTAAGGAAGGCAGAGAGGTGGGCAGGATGGGGGCACATTACATCATGGAGGCCCGCCATCTTGCTCAAGCCGAGAAAGTGCATGTCAAATAGTGATGACCCACCCTCTCATTTGAAGCACAGAGCCATCAGAGAATCTCCCATCTTGGCCTCATTCTCCTTGATCAACTCATAAGATACACCACTCTCGCCTCCTGCTGCACCCAGCAAGGCTATTTGGACGTTAGCCTTCCAGGGATGTGGGGCGATGTAGCCATTATTTCAATGTTATGCCTTATTATCTGACATAATGCTTCATTTCTGATCCTCCTGTCACCATCCTCTGGGGACCTTCATTGCACTGATGTCTCCAGAAGTCCAGATTAGATAAATCAACATTGATTTCTCTCTGTGTCGCTAGCCTTGTCTACCCTTGGTGTCGTTAACATCCATTGCCTCTGGCCCTGATATAGAAGACTGCTCGCGCAGCTCTGCATTTTTCAGCAGACGTGTACCCAGCTTGTTCTCCTTCACCACGATCAGGCTCAGACCCGAGGCTGCCTGGGTGAGGGCTTCTGAATAAAGCCTGTCTTGCTTTAGCTTGAACATCGGAGATGCCCACTTCCTATAAGGAAAGTGAAACTTCCTGAGCTTTCTCAATTTATTCAGACACACAATTTGAATGTGTTTCAGCTTTAAAAGAAGGATAGTAAAATTAATACTGAAACAGAACAAGAATTGATTGATTCAGAAAATCTATAATGGATGTGCATCTCATTAATCTAGCTTCAAACAGTAGCTATCTACCATTTTAGAGGGGGAGGAAGTCCCTAAAGTCTAGACCAGAGGTTGCAGCCTAAAGTTATCCCTGTCTGTCCCCAGGGGAGATGTGGCAATGTCTGGAAACATTTTTGGTTATCAGAAAAGAGAGGAAGGGGCTGTACTGGCATGTAGTGAAAACTGAATTGCTCAACATTGTATTGGACACAGATCAGCTCCAGCACAGTGAATTGGCCAATAGTAATGATGCTGCTCTCTAGAAAACCTGGTTTTGGTATCTGAATTCACAATTTCAAACAGATAATTACCTCATTTTCCTTTTACCTGAAAAATTTGGAGCTCAATTAGAATAAGGAATCACATCCTTTAGCTTCAGATTATGAGCCCACCAAGAACTACAGCTTTAGTTGTTAATAGGAGAAAACAAGAAATCGGTCCAATGGAACAGTGGTCGCAAGGCAAGAGCCCAAAGTCCTTCACCAGGTTAGGGGTGATGTGAACTTAATACACTAACAGGAGACTAGTTTTAGAATTGAAGGCTGATGCTGAAGTCCTGCTTTTGCCTCTCAGCAATTCTAAGGTCCTTCCAGGTATTAGTGTTCTCATATTAATGTGAAAGTAACAATAAGAAAAACTACCTTCAGACCCAGGAACAATCAGAATCTATTTTCAGAGTCAATTCTGGCTCGTGGTGACCCACCAAGCAGAGAAGAACTGTTCCACAGGATATTATTTTCTTTGCTGTAATCTTTCTAGAAGCAGATTGCTAGAGAGTTTTTTAAAGAACTAGTGATGTGTTCAAACTTTAGGTTAGGAATGAAGGATAAATGGTTTGCATTTAAAGGATCTTTAAGTAAAGAGTTCATAATAACTTCTAAAGGCACCTTTGTGTACAGATTCTTTAACTCCAGGCTGTTTCATTGATGATAGCTAGTTAAACACACCTTTATCACAGATTGGGGGTTAAAAATGGGCCCAACTGATACTTTTCTGGTGGCTAGGAGTCAGAACCAACTCAGTGGCAGCAAACAGCAACAGCAAAATTCCTAAGGCACATTGCAATAGCTTTATTCTTAAAATGCAACACCTCATTAGTCTGGAACTGAAAGCACATCTGTACTTAAACAACACTTTGGAGCAGAATGAGTGTAAATCACACTCCAAGGGGCTCAATTTCTCCTATGGACACATAAAGGGACTTCTATAACTTTCAAAAAAAGGCTTGATATCTGTGCTTGGATGGAGCTAGACAGCAAAGTAAAAATAAGAAGCAAATGATGCTTGGAGTTCTAGCTCTTTCAATAAAACCTGCAGGGATCAAACTTGCAATGAATAACATTACAGTGTCAAAAAAAAGAGTCAGTTGCAAAGGGGAGAGTGCGGTCTGCTGATGCCAGGCTGAGAGCGAATCTAACGCTTTTCTAGTTTATTATTGATGCTGAAGCAGCATGGTAATGAAAACTTGTAAATGAACCTCTTTTGGTAAATGAATCTTCACTCCCAAACACCAACCAGAAAAACCCTAAATAAATAATGTGCAATTGATAGAAGAGGTTCATGTACACACCTTCTATTACCATTCTTGGCTTGTTACTTAGGAGGCTCCATGCATTTTTAAGAGCTCATCGATACCGTGAGCCTCCTACTCTCTGGTGAACTTTAAAACTGCACTGAGGTATCAAGTTGAGCTTTGACTTTGTGGTTGCTTATGAGTCTTCTGTAATAAAGTAACTGAAGAAAGCCCACTTGGAAAATCTCCCCCAGAATCAGACAGCTCGCAATTTGCTAGCACGAACCCTAGAATACTCTGGAAGAGATCCAAGAGGCTTAATGCCAGATCCAGCTGTCGTGTAAAGATCCCCATAGTTGGGTATCTCCACAAAGGAACATGGCTGAGGGGTCTACCTGCTGGGCTGTGAGGCTGGCCGGCCCATCTCAACAACCCAGTGTGTCCTCAATCAACCCACAAAGGAGATTCAAGGTAATAACTTGGAATTGAGAATTCCAAGTCCCAGAAGCAGAGTTGTAGGAGGCCAGGATAGGTTCCTAGGTGGTACAAGAGGTTTATGATCAGTTACAGTTTGCAACCACTCAGTGGCACCACACAAGAACACCCTGGAAATTCGCTTCTGTGAAAGGTTATAACCATAACAACTTTATTAGAGTGGTCCTATTCTGTAACACATGGGTTTTCCATGAGTTGGGATTGACTCAGCAACAAGAAGAAACCCAGGGAGGGAAGGATGGAGCCTGGTCAGTTTCACAGCTGATAAGGATAGTAAGATCTACTGTCTCAGTGTCTTGTGGGACCAACACTGTCCAAACAGTCCTTGCTGTCCTCTTACCTTTCTTACTTTAGGAAAGTCTCAGGATATTCCTATTACTTCTGATTGTCATGATATCTAATGAGGTTCTCGGGGGTGGGGGGAGGAGACGTGAGGAAGGGGGAGATGATGGTGCTCTCTACTCTGGATTTTGTCTTGTTTCTTGAATCCTTTCAAGACTCAGCTGTCCTGGGTCTTCAGTGGTTTTTGTCTACTCTCCATCTACTCTCCATGATACTGTACAATATTCTGATAAACTAATGTGTCTGTGGGGAGTGTTGGTTTAGTATAGTAACACTTACATTATGACTAATAAAATAGAGCATCAGTGAACATGAGGAAACCTCATGAGATGGATTGACACAATAACAACAGTGGACTCAGACACAGTGATGCTCATGGATACTGTGCAGAACTAGTCAACTGGTCATTCTGTCACACAGAAGGTCACCACAGTTTGGAGCCATCTTGACAACTAAAAACAACACAGATCTTAGAGTTTCTGGTCAGTATCTTTGTACACCACAGAAGATATTAAATAAATATAGATTGAACAAATGCAAGTGATATGTTTACAAGAGATGTTTCTGAAGAGGTAATGAACCTCCAGTCACAATGGTGATCCTTGGTGCTTTCACTAGCTTCAGTGCCCCTTAGGGGTTCTGGTGGCCTAGTCCATAGGGAGTTGCACTGCTAACCCATGCAGTGTCTCTCTGGTGGCTTGCCCATCTGCAGCGCCGTGGGAGAAAGAGAAGGAATCCTTCAGGTACAATTTACAGACCCACTGGAGGAGGGTCAACTACCAGTGGGTTCTGATTTGACCTTTCACATATGTCTGTTGGAAGCAGTACTTTTTACTGCCTCACTGTCTTCTATACATCTTACTGGGTTTAATTAAAAAACAAACAAACAAACAAAAAAACACCTCTTGTAAAAACAGTTTAATACAATACTAAACTGCTCAACAACTAGATATGATCAGGTTATCAAAGGCAAGTAGAGTTATAAATCTCTCCTGCATGGTAAATCTAGACTTCTTACCCCTTCCCATTGTCGTTGTGATAGATATGTCATCAATACATGATTTCGACTGAGCACTGATGCTGGACTTCATGATTTTTACAAACAAACTCCCCCCACCAACAAGGCTTTGTCTCACTGTACTGTTTATTTTTCTAGGCCTTTCTCCTCATTTTTAACTGAAGTGTTCAAGTATTTCTGTCATAATCAATAGATTTATTGCTGTGATGGTAGAGAAGGGGTTCTGTACTGCTTTATTTTGTTAACTGTTGGAAACATTCCCTGTTGTGTGGGTGGCATTTTTCTTGAGGTCTTAGCTTTATATAAGGAAACTATCAACTTTTTTTCTCTTGTGCTTAATTAATAGCTTTTTTGCTTACATCATTTCATCCTTTTCTCCTGAACAGAAAGTAAATATGTATAAAATTTGAGGGAATTAACAATACATTCTGTGTATATTATTTTAATGAAAAATATAAATGGTTTACTGGCATTGGAACAGTATAAAGTAAAAAAAAAAAAAAAAAGAAAATGAGTTTGAGTTTTGTTAGCAAAGGAATTGAGGAATTTTCCTTGTCCCACAGCACAACACGAATGACTCGTTGCCTCTATGTCACTGGTTTATGTGGGGTGGGCCTCTTGCTCACCTTTCACCACCAGTAGGTCTGAGTCAGCCTAGGATTCTTCAGTAACTACAAGTGTATTCCAATAAATCAGTAAAAGAAAATGAGAGGCATTAAGGGACCTAGGAATCGGGGTGGGGGGCACAATAAAGGCAGCATATGCTTGGGAACTACTGGAGATAGCAAGAGGAGAATCGTACATTAGTACACACACTTGAGGAAGGTTCCATATATGCATGCACTTGACCTCACATACGGAAGTGGTGACTAGTGGCAGGAAGCAGAGATGGGAGGAGGTGGTTGCAAGAGGTCACCTGGAAAGCGTGCTAAACTTCCTTTTGAGAAAATAGGCTTAGAGTTCCCAGCGTGGGGCCACTCAGGACAAATATGGCATCACTTTATAGATCTGAGGGACATCCACTAAGAACAAATGGAAGTTACAGAACAGCCTTCGAGCAGATGAAATTTCAATGGTGATCAATGAGATTTGGTTTTAGAAAGGGAGCCAGGTGGAACTGTTTCAAATATTTATGTCTACACAGAGAAAGTAGAAACATCAATATGTGTGGGTTTTATTGAATGGCCTTTTTCATTTTCAATTCTGCGAGAGTATTTTAAGGAGCATATAAAGCAGGAGTGGCTTCCACTTCCTAAACAACGTGCCTCTGGAAACTCTATGAACTTTGATAAATATCGACAGTTGTACAGGGGGCTACAGGCTTTTTGTTTATAGGGTCGCTATGAGTGGTGTTCAACTCGAAGAAAACCAACAACAACAACATATGCAAGATGAGGAACTCTGGTGGCACAAGGGTTTAGCAACTAGTGCTAACCAAAATGAAGCTAATTCTAACTACCCAGGAGCTCTGAAGAAAGAAAAAAAAAAAGGCCTGACAACGTGCTTCTAAGAGACCCTGTAGGGTAATTGTATCCTATTGCATAGAATTTCTGTGAGTGAGAATTGGTGTGATGGCACATCAAGGACCTAAGCATGTAAAATCAGAGGAACTCCTGATCTGTGTGAATGCAAAACTCATTCTCACCTCAAGGCCCAGCTCTTTGCTCTTCCTCTGCCTTGCCTGCTTGTTGAGCCCTCCCTGTCACATCCTTTACATCTTGGCTGACAACTCCTTTTTTCTGAGCTGCCTTTCCAGAGCATCTTTTCCCAAATAGCTCTCGTTCCCCTCTACCTTCTGCACTTAATAGACTTCTCTTCCCACACGTACTCCAATCTGAAACTATATTTTCTGCTTACTGGATTACTACCCATCCACCTGCCAAGAACTTGAACTTCTTGAAGGTGGAGATGTTTGCCTGTGCTGTCTATCATTGTATTCCCAGCTTTAAAGCATAGCTGGTTATTTAACTAGCACTGGTGATGTCAATTGTAAGACAATGAACTACTGACCCATAGGCCACCATTCCCTCCCCTCTCTAGCTGTTTGAATTTATTAGCAGTTCTGAGGGGAAAGATGGGCAATCTCCTTCCATGCAATTTATAGCCTTGGAAACCCAGAGGGTCAGTTATGAGTTGGTTCTGACTCTTTGGCAATAAATTTGAGGTTTTTTAGTTAATTAATACATGATAAAGGAAGAAGGAAAGGGAAAAAGCAGGGGTAACTCTAGGAGGGTAGAACCCAGAGCAATTAAAATTGTGTATGTGTGAAAGTACACATGTGTACATATGTGTGATTATGTATGTGTTCGTGTGCATATTTGCCTGGGTGTCAGTGTAAGCCCTCCAGGTCTGTGATGCTTGCAGGCAGCAAAGATACTTATATTTGAAAACAGACCTTTGCATAACCTGGGATACCATATCCTGGGATAACATTTACAATTGTTTTTGTCATGAGTCAGAACCGACCCATAGTTGACCCTCCAATGGGTTTTCAGAAATTGTAGACTGAATTGTAATCATGTGTGGAAGGGAGAAGGAGGAGTCAACCTCTGAAGCAGGAGCCCTGCCAGCTCCACGCAATGGAGAAAAGGACACTTGTCATGAGGTTAATCCAACTCATGGTGACACTGAGTATGTCAGAGCACAGCTGTGCTTCACAGAGTTTTGAAAGGCTGCCTTTTTGGGAGTAGGTCCTTATGCCTTTCTTCTAAGGCACCTCTTGGTAAGCTGGAATGCCCACCTTTCAGTCAGCAGTCAAGTGCTGAACTGTTTGTACCACTGAGGGACTCCTGAAAGGGAAGGAGTGAGACATAACTGGTTGTGAGGAATAGAGGGTGAAGCCTTGAATTTTGTGAGGTGGGAACAAGAGTCTCTGAGCTGGTTCACCTGCAGAAGCAGAGAACTCAAAGTCTTCAGATTGCAAAGGCGATGTGGTAGAACCCCCAAAAGGAAGGGTATGTATTTGGTAATGAAGATCTCTGAAATCTAATCTTGACTCAGGAGCTAGCATGATGGTCACGCAAACTCAGGGAGGCAAAGGAGCATCGATGAAGTTGACCAGTCAGGACGAGAAGGCCAGCCTTCAGCAAAGCAGCATTCACCTGGTGATGCTAATCTCAGGTGAGGCCCAATTCCATGTGTTACTGGTGCCTGCTTTTACGTCCCACTTCTCAGTTAAATATCCATATTCAGGAGAAAATGAGTGTATAGGATTGCCTAGATCTTAAAATTTAAACCTAATAATCATTTCCTTTCTTAAAAGAAAACAAAAATTGAAACATTTGGTTATATGGTCTGTGGTCAAGTAGACGCGCGCTCCATAGCAGTTTTCAATGCCTTGGGTAGAACTTGAATTTTCAACCTTTAAATTAGCAGCTAGGCGTATTAACTGTGTGTGTGACCCAAAGGTCCCACTACTTCACATAATTAGTTATTTAGAGAATGAACCAGCTGACATTGAACAGTAACCATTTCCAGGTGGAAAAATCTCTAACTAATGTGCTCATCATGAGAGGGGCTGCTGTGCATTCATTTATTTATACCTGTGTGCCTGAGAGTATAAGTTCAGAGATATGAAAGGACTCATACTTCCTGTGCTCCTAGGCTAGGCTATATCATGTTGCATATTTGAAGCTTTAAATTATGGCACATCTTGATAGCATCGGATAAACCTCATAAATTAAAAAATAGCAGTAATCCAAGAATGTTAGAAACAGGCTCAAAGTGCTACCTGAAACCAAGACTAGAGATGGCACTCCACATACTGGAAGTCACCTTGACCAAGGGGAAAAATATTGTCAAACTTTACAGCTTTTTCTCAGAGGAGCAGAGGGTATATTATTCTTTTTTTTATTTGTTTTCATGGTTGAAATAGCCATCCTTTAATGGGGGAGGGAGAGGTAATTACAGAATTGGCATCTTATCTAAAATTTAAAGTTCTAAAATTGCATCAAATTTAAAACTTGGATACTGAAGTCTAAAGATGGTTCTAAAGCCTGCCTCAAGGCTTGAGTCATCGGCATCTTCATTGCATTGCAGTTTCCCCTTATGGGAGAAGAGATTTTCTAAGATGTTAAAGAGAAGAACAGATAATAAATACCCATGCTTCAAGGTGGCCTGGAAGACGCAGCAAAATTAACAGTGCTGTTGTACAGTTCTTCAGTAATTTTGATCATTGTAATATGTTAACCATTCATCCGGTTTCATTATAAAACAACAACGATATATTTACTCATTCAAGAATTCTTATGAAGCACCAAGTATGTTTCACCAACAGTCTGAGGCAAATAAAAATGTTTCTTGAACACTTACTATGTGTTTATCAGAAATTCCACTAGACTCTGAAGAAGATACATGTAGTTGCTGAGAAATGTTTTCCATCTTCTGGAATCAAGACCTAAAGGAGCTTATTTAACTTGACCCTCGTCTGCAGAGAACTTGAAAGGCAAAGGTTATAATGATCACTACTGGAAACTAAGAAAAGAGTCAGAATGAGAGAGAGAGAGAGAAAGACAGAGACAGAGAGAGAAAGACAGAGACAGAGAGAGAGAGAGACAGAATGAATGTGTGTGTGTGTGTGTGTGTGTGTGTGTGTGTGTGTGTGTGTTTAAAAGCACTCCTGGTGGAAACAAAATTATCTAGAGATTTGGGTGACTATGATGACCAAGCAGAAATAGATATTTACTAATACCATGTCAAATAATAGCAGCACAGACATAAAGAACTGGTTTAAAGCCTAGCTCAAGAAGCTGCTGATTTTGACACAGCGGATAGGCAATGAATAATAAATTGTAATCCCATTTCTTGTGACAAACATTGAGTCTAGTTGTAAGGTAAAGGAGCAACAGAAGGCTTCTGAAAGGATGAAATGTTTTAGTGAGGCATTTCAAATATTCATTAATAATATAGTCACTTAGGGTACACAAAACAAAGCTTGCAGACATTAGAATACTTATTGACATTAAAAAATACCATATCCTCAAGCAATGAAATAATTGAACTCTCAGTACTATATTGAGACTATAGACGTTCTGATTTTCAATTGCTGTGATTTAGAACAATGCCATAAATGAAGTTAGGCAATAATATGAAAAATAGGCCATCAAAAAGAAAACTCTAAACCTTGAATCATTTTAAAGGCCAGCACAAATAAATGTGGTTGCTTAATCCAGAAGCTCATTATGCATCCTAAATTAAATGCCTAGGGACAATTGTGGCGATGCAGCTCAGACAGAAGCACACAGAACTTCACGGTAAAGCACTAGTGGAGAACACTTTCCAGGATTTCTGTGGCTGCTAAAGAAGAAAAAAATGAGAACAGAACAGAAAAGTCAGTAGTATAGCTACAGATGGGCTTGGAGACAGTGTGAGGTTTCCAGTGATGCCAACCCCAAACCAGAAATATAGCTACTGTTGCTGAGCACATCATCTGCATTATGCTACATATATCTTACACAAAGCCCACAGGTAACAAAGCAAAACAAAACACCACCAAACCTATTATGCCATTGAATCTACTTCAGACTCATAGCAATGCTATAGGAGAGAAAACAGCTCTACAGAGACTCTAACACAGTAATCTTTACAGAATACTTTGGGCATATTGCAAGGAGGGACCAGTCCTCAAAGAGGGACATCATGCTTCGGAGGGTGGAGGGACAGCGCAGGAGAGAAAGACCCTTGATGAGATGGATTGACTCAGTGACTGGGGTAATAGGGGTAGGTGTGCCTGAGAAAATGATGTTGGCTCAAGATAGAGCAGGCTTTAGAACTATTGTACATAAAGTTGCTATGAGTTGTAAGCAACTCGACAGCACATAACAATAACAACAAACAATCTTTACAGAAATGGATTAACATTCTCTCTCCCTTGAAGTGGCCTGTGGGTTGGAACTTCTGACATTTTGGTTAAGTTACTAAGAACCTAACTATTATGTTACTGGAGTTCCTTCCTGAGATCTCATTTCATCTCTACCTTATCATTCTATCTGTAAAATCTCATCTCACTGTAACTCCTTGCCATGGAGTTTGCTCCAACTTATAGCTGACCCTCAACTAGGCTCTGAGGCTGTAAACTTTAGTAAGAGGAGACTAAGTGGATAATAGATTTAAACCACATGCGTAACACAACTCAGTACAAATTACACCACTAGAACTCCTTTCCCGGACATGATACAAAAATAAAAACTTAATTCATTGCCATCCAACACATAGCTGGACCTCCACTTCGATTTCTGAGAGTGTAAATCACAGGGAGGGAAATTGTTCATCTTTTTCCTGTAGAAATCCTGGTGGAGCTGAGCCACCCTGGGGCATGGCCTTTGAGCTAGCAGTGCAACTTCCTATGCACTAACCGTCAGAACTCGCTGCAATACACAAATAACAGATGCAGCAATTGCAAAAGTAGACAAAGGTTTTTCTCCCTCCTCTCCTGTCCAGCTTACTCTCAGGTTAGCAGCCACAAAAAGCCATGCCACTGATCCCTGCAGCAGTTTTCTGCATTTGCCTTGCAAATGAGTGCAAACAACAACAAAAAGCTTCAAATGAAAACACCCACAAAAAACAGCTCAACCTTCCCCTGAGGGAACGGAAAGAACAAAAATAAATGAAGCCATCATTTTTTTATTGCTTGCTGGCATTAATCTTGACATGGTTTGGAAGATTATTTTTCTGGATAGGCAATTCTTATTTTATATATATTTTTATGCATTTGTAAGACTCATTTCAGCTGGACCCTATGCCATAAAATCCAAGGAGATTGCAGTAATTTAAAAGTGAAGATTAATTTTTGAAATGGAGCCAGTGTCATAGTTCAGAAAAATGGGTAGCAGAAGAAGTACAACTGAGTTCAATAAGATTGGATAGGCCTGACCAGGTTAGAAGACTCTACAGATGAAAGTGGTTCTTTAAATGAGAACTACATACAACTGTTCGTTTTGGGTTGGATATATGTTGAAGGTGTGCTTCATTTCCTAACAAAATTGTTTTCAAATAACTGAGGCAACACTAAGAATCTTGTGCTAATCTATAGAAAACTGAAATTTCTAACCTCTCTAAAACTGAGTGCGTTCTATACCCTCATTTCCACTTGGCTGCAGTCGAAGACAGCTTTCTAATCTTTTCCTTTTTGAGCATCCATAAGTTCTGTAAATGTCTAAGCTTCCATCACTCTCCCTCACCACCTCTTTCAATCCCCCTTATATTATCTGTCAGGACAGGCAAGTCTTAGAGTTTGTTCCCATTCACAGTCCCTGAGTACTTGCATAAACCTGACTCAAAGATCAAACTACTGGCCAACTCATTAGTTGCTTATTGTCATTTTGGACAGCTCATTGAAACAAAGTTCAGAACAGTGGCTCACTCATAAAATACTGCTTATTATTTGACAGTTTTAAAACATGCTCTCCAATAGGCAAATACATTAAAAAGGAAGAAAGAAGCAAAATTATTTCAAATAACTCAATCTCTATTAAATAGAAAAAACTAGCAATCTAACCCCACAGTTTCTAGAAGAAAGGAAATTATAAGGACAAGAGGGAAAATCAATGTCACAGAAAATAGAAAAAAAAATTGAAACCATCAACAAGACCAAGAACTGGTTTTTACAGAGGGTCAATAAAAGACAAATTGTTGTCAAGCTTAACAAAAGGAAAGAAAGAGAAGACACTCATAATTTAAAAAAGAAATGAAAGAGGTGATATTACAACAGAACCAGCTGAAATGAAATTGATAATAACAATATTATGAAAACCTGTACTCTGATAAATTTGAAGATCTAGAAGAAATCGACAAATTCTTAGAAATTCCCACCCTTCCCAGACTGACACAATCAGACATAGAAACAGACCCATTATAAATGAAGAAATTGAGTAGAACATAAAATGACTCCTCCATTTTCTTGTTCAAATGTTGAAGTATTCTATAAATCTTAGATATGAGCCCTCTTATCAGATATGTGATGCTAAATATTTTTTCCCAGTCTGTGAGTTTCCTTTTTACCCTGTTGGAGAAGTTTTTGATGTGCATAGGGATTTGATTCTTAGAAGGTCCCTCCTATTCATCTACTTTGTTCCCTCCTGTTATGAGAGAATAATCTCACTCCAGAAACAATAGCACATTTCCATAGGGGGCAAACAATAAATACTGATAAAGCTGTGGACAGATTGGTGCCCTTATTCACTGCTGGTGGGAATGTAAAAGGTATAGCCACTATGGAAAGTCAACTGGCGCTTTCTCAAAAAGTTGCAAATTCAATACCATTTGACCCAGTAATCTCACTATTACGAATATACCCTAAAGAAAAATGAAAAAATATTCCTCCACAAAAAAAGTCCTGTCCCAGATAGCTGAATTCTACAAGACATTCAGAGATAAGTTATAACCAATTTTCCCAAATTGTTTTTTTTCAAATAGTAAAAGAAAGAACACTCCTATAGTCATTATATGAAGCAAGCATAACCCTGACACCCAAATCATGCAAAAACATTACCAAAAGAGAAAACTGCATGTCAATATCTCTCACAAAATAGATGTAAAAATTGATAATAAAATTCTGGTCAGTAGATTGCAACAACATATTAGAAACGAATTCATCATGACCAAGTAGAAGTCATAACAAACAGGTATGCAAATTGGTTCAGCATAAGAAAAACAATGTTAACAAAAAACTTATCATATTCAAAAAGCAAAGAACAAGAACCACATGATCCTATCAATTGATGACGAAAAGGCTTTTCACAATACCCAACACCCCTTCCTAATGAAAACATTCAACAAGATAGGATTTGAAGGGAACTTTTTCAACAGAGTGAAAAGTATATATGCAAAACCAAGAGCCAACATGATTCTCAATGAAGAAACATTTAAGGCATTTCCCCTGAGAACAGAAACCAGATAAAGATGCCTACTTTCACCACTCCTGTTAAACATTGTATTGGAAGTACTTGCTAGGGCAATACAACAAGAGAAGGAAATAAGATGTGGTTAAAACTCTTGCTATATGCATTGATATGATAGTCTATATAGAAACCCCCAAGGATTCGACCAAAAAACGCTTAGACCCAGCAGACCAATTCAGTAGATCGCCAGGATATAAAATTAATATATAAAAATCAATAAAATTCCTCTACATTAACTAAGAAAACCCAGATAAGGAAACCGAAGAAAGCAATGCCTTTTATAATAGCCAACAACAAAATGAGGTACTTGAGAATAATCTAGACTAGAGATACAAAAGACTTGTACAAAGAAAACTACAAAACACTACTGCAGGAAAAAGTAATATCCCTAACTAAATGGGAAAACGTTCCTTTTTCATGGATAGGAACAGTCAATATAGTGAAAATTACAATCCTATCAAAAGCTGTCTGCCTGTTCTATGCAATCCCAGTACAGATACCAAATTCATTTTTCAAAGAGAAAGATTAGAGAATAGGCAAGTTCATTTTGAAAGGAAAGAGACCTCAACTAAGCAAATCACTTCTGAGAAACAAAAATGAAGTGGGGGGCATAGCAGCCCCTGATCTTAAAACCTACTATATAGCTGTAATAATCAAAACAACATATACTGATACAATGACAGACACATAGACAAATGGTACAGAATTGAGAACCCAGAAATTAATATACAGTCAACTGGTACTCAACACAGAAATAAAACCTATCAGTTGGGTAAATGGCAACATCTTCAACAGATGGTACTGACAAAAATGGACTTATGCCTGCAGAAAGCTGAAGCAGGATCTACATTTCATACCATACACAAAAATCAACTCAAGAAGGATCAGAGACCTAGGAGTAAAACCCGAAACTGTAAAAATCATAAGAGACAAAATGGGATGAAACTTAGGAGGCCTAGCCTATGATATAAAGAGTCTGGCAAGAACAGCCAGAAATGCACAACCAGGAGAGAATAACATTGATGAATGGGACCAGCCTGCTAAAGAGTAAACTTCTGGGTACATCAAAAACTTTTTCAATAGTGTGAAAAGAAATGCAATGGTCTGGGTGGGGGAAAAACAAAACACAAACAAAAAAAATTGCCAATGACATCTCAGAAAAGGGTTTTATAATAAACATGTACAGAATCTATAGGGCAACCACAAAAAAAATGAAAAAAGAAAAAAAAGTCTGATAACCCAATTACAAAATAGGCAAAAGATATGGAAAGAGCTTTCACAGAAGAAGACACTTAGATGGCCAACAGACACATGAAGAAATATTCACAATCATTGGCAATGAGAGATGATAATTAAAACACTACTACACTAAGGAAAAGAAGATGAAGAGACAAGGGCCTTCTGCCAGAGCAACAGTGAGAGAAAGTTCTCTCCTAGAGACGGTGTCCTGAATTCAGATTTCTAGACTTTAACCTTGTTGTTGTTATGTGCCGTCTAATGGCCTATGGCTAATAGTACAACAGCCCTAAACCCTGCTCTATCCTGTGCCAATCTCATTGTCTCTAACATATTTATCCCTAATACCGCAGTCACCGAATAAATCCATTTCATCGAGGGTCTTGCTCTCCTGTGCTGTCCCTCCTCCCTCCCAAGCATGATGTCCCTCTCCAAGGACTGGTCCCTCCTTGCAACATGTCCAAAGTATTTCAGACGAAGCTTCATAATCCTTGCCTCCAAGGAGCAGCCTGATGTCACCCTCTCGAGGATAAGCCCATTTGTTCTCCTAGCAGTCAATGGTATCTTTAATACTCTTCTCCAGAACTACAGTTCAAAGTCATCAATTCTCCTTCTAATCTCCCTAGTCATTGTCCAGCTTTCTGATGCATAACAAGTAATTGCAAAGTCTATGGCCTGAAGGAAATATAACCTATGAGAAAATAAATTTCTCCTTCTTAAAAGTAAAAAGAAAAAACAAAAACAAACAACAAGCAAACAAAAAACCACTCTCCACTGGAGACAGTGGAGAGATTGGAACTCTCATACACTCTTGGTGGGATTGAAAAATGGAACCACCACTCTGGAAGGCAGTATGGTGTGTTCTCAAAAAGGTGAATATAGAGATTCTATATGACTAAGCTATACTACTGCTAGGAATATATCTCAATGAAAACAAAAGTGAGATACAGAGATTTATACATCAATGTTTATGGCAGCATTATTCTCAACAGCAAGCACATGGAAATAGCCCAAATGTCCATAAACAAATGACTGGATTGAGAAATTGTGGTACACTCACATGATGGAATATTATGTGGCACTCAGGAGCAACAATTTTGAAAAATACTATATAACATGGAAG
The DNA here is from genome assembly GCF_000299155.1 of Elephantulus edwardii. Taxonomy (NCBI): domain Eukaryota; kingdom Metazoa; phylum Chordata; class Mammalia; order Macroscelidea; family Macroscelididae; genus Elephantulus; species Elephantulus edwardii. The sequence continues at coordinate 2,197,795 of NW_006399801.1, read as the reverse complement.
AGTCTGAAGAGCCTTATGCTGAATGAACTAACTCAGGTGCATAAGAACAAATACTGTATAGGCCCGTTATTTTAAAATCAGAAGGATAGTGAGGAAGAAGTGAGATTTGTATGGACATACAAAGAAGGGGAATGATGTGGGAGAGGGGCTTGGGTGGGAGATGGAAAACCATGGGTGGAGGGAGGGAGCAGGGAAAAAAATGTACATGAATGAAGCATAATGAAAAAACAAAAGAAAGAAAGAAAGAAAAACAAAAGCAAAACATGGTTTCCAAATTTTTTACATTCCTCCCAACCAAGCAGTGAAATTCTCTTGCATCTGGGTTCCTGGGCCTCTGTGACTACTTGAACAAGAGTATATGGTAGAAATTATGTTGTGTCAGTTTCTAGGTTCAGCTTTCAAAAAAAAAAAAAAAAAAAGAACTGACATTTTCTCCTTTAGGTGTCTTGGTATATTCACTCTTAAGACTTAGTCACCATGATGTGTGGAGGCCCCACCCACCCTGTGGGGAAACGTACACAGAGAGAACTGTGAACATGAGGCCGCCACACGGGAGTGCTATTTGGGGTGTGTATCCCTGAGTTCCAGGGGAGCCTCATCAGGTGATAATGTACAGAGCAGCCATGAGCTATCTCCCTCAAGCTCTGATCACATTTTCGATTCACAAATAAAACAAGTGGTTGTTCTTGTGTTAAGACAATCATTGGAGTGGTTTGTTATGCAGTCAGCCACAAACAAAATACCCAATTTAGAACAATGGGAAAGGTTTCCATGTAGAAGAGACTCTTCCCCACCCATTCCTCTTCTCACCTGGCCGATGTGCCTTTGGAACCGCCATATTCATCACTCTTCCTCCATCCTGAGGTTTAGGGGGTGATGCAGTGAACCTGCAGATCCCCGATTCTGAAGGGGTGCTGGAGGTCAGACTGTCTGTGTATTCATTAGTCCCTGCCGTCAACTGTTCGGATGAAGTGTCCGATATGAAGCACTCTGTGATGGTGAATTTGGCGTGCCTCAATTGTTCTTCCATCTTGGCATGCTCATAGGCCCTGGCAAGTTCTTCATAAGTGGAGGAGGCACTTTCTGTGGAGACCATGCTGCTTCTTGCTCGATCTACATAACAAGAAAGAGAAAAGAAGATGGATGACCCTTGTCCCTGATTGTTTGAATCAACTGAATTGTCCTTTCTGGTTTCTGGCTATTTCTTTCAGATCACAGTTTTCCAGGAGTCTTTACTCTCTGATCAGTGGAATCTTGTCTCTGCCACTCACAGACTGGCTTTGTAAACCACAGGTGGCATGGGCCTGGGGAAACATCTTAAAAGGTTTCTATCAAATTCTGAAGTCAAATATCTCTAGCTTAGAACATTTCCTAAACACATCCTTCAACCAAAAAAGTTTCATTTTTTTCATTTTATTCAAACAATGAGGAATGATGTAAAATGAACTACAGTGCCCACCCGCATGTAATCTGCAAATCGATGGGTACTGCAGAGACTGTTTAACTGGCATGAATGATTTGAGCTCTATGGTTTAGCTTCCTGGGCCTCAGGCTAAAGGAAATAAGCCATAACAATGGTGAGAATGAAGATGTGACTTTGCATGCAAATTTCTCCCAAGGCAGAATGGTCCCTCATGCCTGGGAATCTTCTCCTGTTTTTCTAGATGTGTCACTGGTGGTGGTGGTGGTGGGGGGCTGTGGGGAGGAGGTAGAAAATAACCCAAACAGGTGCATAGGTGTTTTTTTCCCTGAGCAGTGTTTTTCTGCTCAGGGGCAGCTCTGCAGTTGAAGCCCACAAAAAAGTTCTGAACTCACCTCAGTAAAACCCTGAGACTCTGAAGAAGATTTAACAGCCATAAAAATAAATTTACACCGTGACGTCCCACTTTGGGAACACTATTTTTGAAGTATATCATCAAGAACAAAAGAAAAATGAGTATTCAAATTTCCTACAGCTATTAGGTTCAGATGTAATTTCTTTTCAAACTTTTAAGGAGGGGGGGCAATGCAGTGCTATTCTTAGATCTTATCTTTTCTCAGGAGTGAAACCTTGGTGGTTGATGGCAGAGACTAGATGACTTACCTTATAATCAACCTCTGTTTAATTGTCAAACTGATCAGCCTGCATTCTCTATAGAAGGAGCATTGACCTTGTCATATAACTTCAAGTGCAATATTTAATCTTGGAGATGACAGTGGGCTATACTCCCTCTGAGGATAACCAGGCATTAATGCAGTTGAACAGGTGAAGATTTAAAATTTCCCCTTTTCTCCCAGTGGGGTAGAAACAAAAAGCAGAAAGTAACTTGGACTTGCCATTCAAGAGACTCGCAAACCAGATACGTTGGGCTCTGTTTTGCACAATTTTAGATGTAAATGCTGTCCAGTGGTGTCGGTAACTCTCAGATAAATTGCTCAATCCTCTGAAAACAAATTTAATAAAACCAAAACCAAACCCATCCTTGTCAAGTACTTTCCAAACTCATGGCAACATGTATGTCAGGGTATAGATTTGAACCTCTATCTTCTAGTTGACAGCCTGGGGCTTAACTATTTATACCACCCAGAAACTCCAACCTTTAAGAGAGTAAGTTAAATAAAAACTAGTACTCCCTTCTCTTCTCTGTAAAGAGCCTACAAAGTTCACGGTATGGGCAACTGCAAGGTTTGGGTCATGCAGGGCCATACCTGTGTCCTGGGAGGGGCTGACGCTGTAGCTGTCACTCTCCTTGTCCACTGACCCTGCAGCCCTGGGTGTCGGCAGCCTCCAGTCTGTGGTGAGAGTGTGTGCTGAAATGGTGGGGTGGGGTCTGTTGAGTGTCCACTGGCTGGCGTACCGGTTTCTTGCTGTTGGTCCAGCCTTTGCATTCCTCCTGGTGGTTGGATCTGGGAAGAGTCAAGACGAAAGTTTGTCTCTTGTCTCTTGATGCACATAGTCAGTTGTGATTATAGTTATAGTGTTGAGGTGAGCTGTACATACCTGAGTAGAGTTCTCTCAGCCAACCAACCACACTAATCCATCCTCCAGGGCCTACTCCCCCAGGAGACCCTCCCTGATTCTCCTGCCCAGAGCCCCCTTTACCTCTCATTTACCGTATAAAACATTCATCTGACATTTGTTGTTAGTTGTTGTCCAGTCACCTTCACCTCACGATGACTTTTCATATAGCAGAGAGGAACATTTTTCTAGTTCATTATCTTTGCATTACTAGTGTATCTGAGCCCACTCTTGCAGCTATGTGCACACATCTCTGATTGTACACCATGCACTATGAACCTACTGTGTCAATTCATCACATGGGGGACTTGCCTCATTTTCATTGACCTTTATTTTACTAAGTAATTGTCTTTTCTCTAGCAATTTGATCAGATTCTTAAGGATTAAAAACATACTATAAGGGAAAGAAAGACTATGACATTTGGACTAAGAATGTGCACGTCTGAGCCTTGCTCTTGGACCTTAATGATATCATGACCTACAGTGCATCATCTAAGCTCCCTGAGTATCTCTGTACTTGTAAAATGAGTCAGCTCAACCAAACATATTCTAATGTGTCAGCTCAATCAAATATATTCTAATGTATGTACTTTCTAAACTTCTTCCACCTTGAGATGCTCACTCTACTATGGTCTCACAGTTACCATATCAAACTAAACAAATCCAGTTGCTGTGTGGCTGGACTCCTGACGTTCCTATGTGCAGCAGAAGAGAATTCCATAGGTCTTCAAGGTAAGCTCATTGTCCAATGTGCCTTTAACATTTCAGTTAAAAGATGACCTCTTACTTTATGCAGCTGAGGACTTCCTTTGTCTCAAAGATGACATCTTTGGAACGGGAACAAATACAGACCTCTTCCAGTCAGTTGGCCAAGTGGTTGTCCTCTAGATTTCTTGACACAACTTGGTGAGCACATATAGGGTAGCATCTGTTAGTTGAAATACGTCAATTGGTATACCATCAATTCCTGGGGGCTTATTTTTTGTCAATTCCTTCAAAACAGCTTGAACTTCTTCCTTCACCACCATACACTTTTGCTCATATTGTTTCATGATATTCTTCTGTGTCTGCCAATTCCTTTCGGTACAGTAATTCTGTATACTCTTTCCATCTTCTTTTAATACTTCCTGGATCATTTAATATTTTGCCCAAAGTCTAGCATTTTCAGAATCACAAAGGTTTATATAAATATTTTCTGGTGCTCAGTAGGTTTTCCAAGAGTCTGGAGCCAAAGGCTCCAAATTGTTATGATAAACTGGGTTCTTTGCTTATCTCTTGTGTGAAATAAGAAAAAAAAATTTCCTTTGACAGTGATAAAAGTAGGACATTGGGATAGGTCACTACACTGCTTTTCTGGAACTCTGTGGAAAAGTGGGGAAGCTCAATTTTTAGGACTGGTTTTTTTGGGGGTTTTTTTTTGGCTTTCAACTTAAAATGTCTAAGTTCCTCTGGATGGACAATTTCTACATATTCTGTTTTTCAGAAGAATCTTATGCAGGTATATTTCAAAATGTCCTCACTACTTCTCAGTGTAGTTGTACTGATTCTCGGGATATATGCTTACAATATAGTGACCCTAAATCACATGTGGTATGTGTGAAATATGTTGTGTGTGACTCAAACATTTCAACCAAGTAGTAAAGAATGTAAACTGACAAATAATGGCTCCAACATAAGTAATATCTGATCTTATCAGCTATTACCTTTCAGTTGTAGACCTCAGCTTTGTTGTTATGTAATGTGGCACAGTACTGAGTTAATCTATTTTCAAACTAACTAACTAACAACTCTGCATGTGTATCCTTAAATATTATTATATAGCATGCATGACCCTGATGCAAAATTACTTATAATGTCTCTTATAAGATATTAATCATCCAAGCAAAGAAAATTAGAACACAAAGAAATGCTGGGCTTTTGCTTTTCCAATGAATGCAAGGTAGTACCAGAATGCCACTGTCAATTAAGTGTTTGAGTGGATCCTTTTGCAAGACTGAAGCTCTGCCATAGGTTCTACTGTCATCTACCCACCTTCTTTGATTTGGTCACAACAAAGGACCTCTATCAAGGATAGGCATAGTCAAGCATCCCTCCTGAGACCTTTCATTAAAAGTAGAAGCCTAAAGGCTGAAGATTTGGACATTTAAACTAAATCTTACCACAATTTTTCAGGTCTAACTGAGTATCTTGGGGTCTCCTCTGTGTGCTGTGACATGACTACCTTACAGAAAATTCCATGAGCCTATCCTGATGGGCCAGACCCTTTCTCTGTTTATGTTAAAATAAAATCTCCTGAGCCATCTGCTCAACAAAAATGATGCCGTGTCAAAAGCAGAGATCTAAGAGGGGCCAGCCCATAAGATTGTATTGACTTCTGTGTGCTTTTAAGGGCCTCAAAGTGTCTCCAGGGCAGGTCAGGCCTGCTCATATTTGGACACACCCACTGAACGTATTAACATTTCTGGGATAAACAACTTCAGGAAAGAACAGATACAGCCCAAGGTCACTTTATGGATGAGGCAATGGAAACTCAGAAAGAAAAATGACACAGCTTTTAAGTGATAAAATGGAGCTCAATGGAACCCACTGACTGAGTTCAGGGATTGCCAGCTATTTGACCTATATGTGTCCTCATGCTGGGTCATGTGCATTTCTTAGTACAGCGTCTGCATGACACTAGCTCATTTATAATTCCACTGGTACATCAGAGGCTGACACAGGTTAAGGTGAAATGACTTTCTTTTTAAATAAAGGATTTTTCTTTCTGCAAGTTTCTAGCTATTGGACTTTGAACATAATCCATCATTCTATGATGCTGGAGACAAGCTTTTTGATGACAGCCAGATCAATGCATTTTGAGATATCCTGGGTAATCACAGAACTCAGACTTGGAGTATATTCTCTGCAGCATTGATTTTAAGGCAGATTTCATCCCATACTTACAAGATTTTACAGAAAAAATTTTATGGGGAGTTTTTTTTCACCCCCTCCTTGATTAGAATGTAAATGAGTTATGCTAGAGTGCCAAGCTCTTTAGACAACAAGGTGTGAATGATAATTGCATCTCACCACTGAAGCTAAAGGAAAGGTCCTCAAAGTGATAGAAAAACATTATCATGGGTAGGAGGCAAATGTCTTCCAGGCACTATTGACTTGATAAGTGGAGCTTAAACAAGTAGAGCTTGTTATTTAAATGCTAATGAATCTTTTCCAGAAAATTACCCAGCTCCTTGCATGAGTATCAAGGGTTCTCATTTTTATTCTTCTTCAAGTTTCTTGTAACTACGGTAGGCTTATTGGTAGTAAGGGTGTTTGGAAGGGCAGCTCCACAGTAATCGTCTGGTAAATTCCAGAAATATACTCAGACTTAGGCATAAATAATAAGCATTCTCATTTTTATCACTTGGAAGTAAGGTCTAGGGATCCACAGCTGAAAAGTTAGAACCCTGAAAATCCCCTCGAGCAGCCCAGCCTCACACATGGCACAGCCAGGAGTCAAAATCAACCGGATGGCATGTAGCAGCATTTCTGGTCTTGAAGATACTGTAATGGCTGTGGATCATTCTGAGCTACTTTCCTCTTGCTCACGATTATCACTGGAGGGGAGTTCCACAGGTCCATCTCAAGGACACACTTTCCTCACAGGCCCAAATTCCTCACGGAGCAGTGATCATGACCACCATCCCCCCTTTTCTCACTGGGATCCTTCCACTGGGAAAATTGCAGGGTGAGGCTGCATGTGTCAGCTGCTATTCAAAGCTAGAACTCAGTCTGAGTTAATTTTGTTCATTATCCCTCTTTTCTGGATAAAGAGAGCTTTGCCAGTGACCTGATAATGTTGAAAATATAGGTCATGATATTAGCTTCCTTAAACCACAGCCTACAGTTCTGTTCTGCTCGAAGCCAACATCCTAGAAGGGAGGTTGTTTCTCTATGTAGAATAGTGGGTCACTTGGTACCTTGTTTGTTTGGTTTTTTTCTTAGTAATCAAGATTTTGGAGCCTTTGTTTTGTCCCTGAACTGTTCTGTATGATAGGTCCTGGAATAATAGCTAATATAAAAATTTTTGCTTTGATTCCACTCAGTAACCTCCTTTGTATAACTTACTAGCTAATCTGTAAAGGAGATAAATGTAGGGATTTGCTGCCTCGGCATGGAAAGTATTTTGCTTGGCTCCCTAACATTCTAATATAAATAAAAGTTAGCAAAGAGGCATAATGCCTGCTAAACAGCCAATGAGTTATAGGGTATGTAATATAAATAGCTCTCGGCCTCTTAACAATGGGTCTGAATCTGAATTAAGCCTCTGCCCATGGAATCAAATTAATTACCCTGAATTTGGGAGAAGATTTGTGGATAATAGGGTTATAAAATATGTCATGTGCACTGGTCCTGTGACCCTGATAGTAGCTTGCCTTTCCCCGCTCCCTGCCTAGGTATTGCTTTCTATGTAGATGCTGAGATTTCAGCTTTTGGTGATGATAGGACCAGGTGTCTCATAGAGACAACAAAGCTGGTAGATTTGGTCATTGCTATTATTTAACTGAGAAATATTTATTCAGAAATTATGCACTAAATCTCTTCAATCATATCATCTGCTTCCCCAAATACCACTCTCAGATTCTTTCTGAATCAGAGGTAATTCAGTAATTTCAACCAGAAAGACGGATTTCATTTTGTAAGCCCTTCTTATTTAAAAAAACATTCAAAATCCATTCTTGAGTCTCTCAAAGGTACAGTTTCCTGGGTGCCACTGGCCAATAACTGAAGCTGATGTTGTACTAGTTTCCTTCCTCTTGACCCTGGACCCTGGGAGAAGATTCATGAGCTTGAGCACCTGGACACACGGAGGGTGCAACCCTGGAACCCTGCCCATTGTTTTAGAAAGAGGCACATTCAGCAAGGGAGGAATCACTCTCTGAGCTTATTGGGAAAATGTAGGTCAAGAGATTTGGTGAATTGATCAGAAAGGCTAGAAAATCACGTTAGAGGAGTTGACAGAAAAATACCCATGGAAAATCCTAAAACTAGAACCTGGGAGCTCATGAGATACAGAAAGAAGCTGAATACAAGAGTTAGTATGGGGGAAAAGCTGTGTTCTACCCTTTTCCCAGTCTCATGCTTGGTAATTGCTCTTTGAATGAATAAGTGATCAATGAATGGATCATTCCTAGGTTAACACAGCAAAAACAATAACAACTCCACAGGTCAATGCTAATAATATTTTACATGTCTTCACATCTTTTCAGATTTGAGAAGAAAAACATTGAGTTAAGTTCTCACTGGGAATGATTTCTTTGGTATCTGCAAAGTGTTATGGGACAAAATTATGCACATATTAAAAGACTCATCTAACTAGATAAAAACATACACATACACTTAGATGATTAGAGGTGGTGTAGAGCAAAGACAGGGGTATTAAATTAATTACTCAAGATCTGTTTGAGCAACTAAACATCCTTTCTTTTCCTTCCCCATTATTTTATCTTTGCAATTTGATTAATTGATCAATATTTCAAATATATTCATTAAATATCTACTATGTGTCACTGTAGCCCAGGTGCAGAACAAAATAGGGTCTTAGCTTTTGAGACTACTGCAATCCCATAGGAAAGGTAAAGAAGTAAACTGAGGGATATAAAGTCAAGTGATACACCCATCAAAAGAGACAATTAGCATAGTGTTCCAATGTCTCCTGTCTCCATACTAAGAATTTATTTCAACTCCACTGCTAGAATATAAAATGGCTAGAAACATAACTTCTACACTCCACTCATTCTAGTGTGCAAACAAGGTAATTATACGTTTTTCTTTCAACAATTAATTCCTATCATGACACACAGCCTTCATACAATTCAAGTAATATTTTTAGGTGAGGAAATCTAAGACATAAATATGAATGTATGCAAATATGCCAAGCAACAGTGAAAATAAAGATGAATTTATCTCATCAGATTAGTCTGAAAGAGAAGCATTTCCTCATGGAGGTGACCATTCTTGGGGTAGAAGAAGAAATCAGCCAGTTGGGCTTAGAAAGTGCATGCTTTCAAACGCATGTGACAATGTTTCCAAGTCTACATAAAGATGGAATGCATTTTGTCTCTAAGACTATGGCTTTGGGAAATAGCTAATGAAACACTCTATACAGAGGTCTCTTACTAATACAGTGTGTTCTGTGGCTGATAAATGCTTTTACAATTCTTTGAACCAGAGATTGATGCATAAGTTAAGAATAGATCTGCTTAGCATGAATAAACATTATTGAATGAAGTTCATTACCAATAAAAGGAACATTGTTCTGTAATATTACTTCATTGTGATATGATCATAAAGATCAGGGTATGCATCCCAGCTCGTCCCTTCCAATTTCCCTGGGGCTCACTGCATTCCAGGTGAGTCCTGACTACAACATGCTGGGCAGTCTTAGGAGATTGGGCTTAACTGCTCCCTCTGCCTGATGAGTGGTTCCTTGATGTCATTTTGATCTTGGTTCATGTCTTCTTCTCAACAGAGAGGTTCTCTAGAATGACCTAGATAGAAAGTCATTCCTTGCTCCCCACCATTTCCACTCCCCCAATGACTCACCATCAAGTATGTCTTGTTTCATTTTCTTAGTACTAACTGAGCAATGTAAAATGATTTATTTACTTGTTCATTGTCTGAGGAGAGACTGAATATCCCCATAGAGAATGGCCAGGCCCTATATAAAATACAATTCTGATAGACAACCTGGAGCTACCAGCCAGGAATTAAAACCAATATGTCTGCAGCTACCAGCCAGAGGACAAATGACAGTACCCATAACACTAGGCAACAAATGTCCAGAACCTGGTTAATAACGAACAGTTTCTTCACTTTCCACTCCCCATGTCCCATATGACCCAACTGGAAAAGTCAAGTATGCTCCCCACGGAATACTTTCGTCTAGTTAGAATGTCTCCAGCTTCCTTCAACAGTCTCCAGTCAAACACAGCTGAAGCCTTGCCTCTTCTTCCACCATAAAACTTTCTTTTGTGTGTGTGTGTTTAAAATTTTATTATTTTTGTGTGAGTGTACCATCAAATCAGATCTGACAGGTACAGGAGGAGACTGCCCCTCCTTCCCCGGCAAAGCATCTGGTGGATTCGAACCGTGCGACTCTGGGATTGTAGTTGCAGCTCCTTGCCACTAGGCCACCAGAGCTCCCCTTTAAATTATTTTTATTTTAGTGTGTGTGTGTGTGTGTGTGTGTGTGTGTGTGTGTGTTGTGTTGTGTGTGTGTGTGTGCTGTCAGATCAGATCTGACTGGTACAGGAGGAGATTGCTCCTCCTTCTCCAGCAGAGTATCTGGTGGATTTGCACCGTGCACCTCTGGGATTGCAGTACACCTTCTTGCCACTAGGCCACCAGAGCTTGCCCATAAAACTTTCTTACTTGTTTATCTGCCTTTGAGTCACTGTGAAATGCGAGTGATGGTGGCTGAGACCCTGGTTATAAAGCAAGGTCTGAATAAGTAGGCTTTCTTTGTTCTCATTTGGAGGGAGGGTTTCTCCCATGAGGAAGACATGAATGTCTCATAGTACTTTACTCATGAAGCACTCCAGCACTGAGCATTGGGCTGTAGTAGAGTATATCTGTGGTAAATATTGTTTGATGTTGAATATGTCTATTCTCAGCGTCCTCCAAACACACTTGCAATGTGATAGCTATGGGATCTATGCCTCTCAGCACAGACTCATATCAATGCCTCTGTTAGGATGTTGATTGTCATGAAATCAATGTCCTCGTTGTCTTGGGTCTCGTTTTGTAGTTAGAAGAGTCTCTGTGCTTTAGTCTCATGGCCTCCTCTTCCATCTGAATTAGCCTTATCCATTTCCATGCTAACTAAACATTGAAAGAGAGGTGGAAAACAATATTATTGGGGTTTTTTTGTTTGTTTGTTTGTTTTGTAAGCTGGCTGATGTTGATCTGCAGATTTGATAAGCATGAAGGACATACCAATGCACAGGGGCAGGGGTGACATAAACATTTCTGATTATGTTACTCCCAAGCTGAACCATCTCAGGGAGGCCTTTCCCAATGAAGGATAGAGAGACACCAGCTTGTTACAATGCAGATTCGTGAGCCCACCTCTGGACCAACTAGATCAGAATATCTGACGATGGACTCCTGGGATCTGTATTTGATCCCTGGTGATTCTGATGCTCATAAATAGTTGGTTACCATTGCTGGTGTGACAGGCATCTGTTCTGTGTTCTCTGTCTCTTTCCCCTTCTCCTGTCACTTAAAAAAAAATCTCCAGGCTGAATGAGCTGGAGGACTGCTCAAGCCAATGAGCTGTCCATTTAAATGTCCAGCCCCTTCAGGCTCTAAAAGCTTCCCTTGATGCAAGAGCAAGAGAGGCTTAGAGACCCATCAAAGCAGAGTTTGAAGTGCCAGAAGCCATGCCAGACAGATCATAATGAAAATGCCAGTAACTAAAAAGAATGTTAAGGACCTCAGAGATTTTAAGAGCTGGGCTCTCATTTACACCCTTTGGCAAATCAAATTGTCACTCATGCCCTGTTCAGGACTCCAGAATGTGTTAATGGCATCAAAGAAGGAAAGGAGGAAGATGTAGGGAGGAAAAAATAACAGCCTTTTAGTATACTCCTTAAAACATTTTTCCAAGTGAATTTCAATAATTATCCTGTTTTCTGCATAGTTCAAAGTTATTTGATAACAAACCAGGGTTCCTTAATGAAGTTCAGTGCATTTGACAAAGCTTCACGAATTAGAGGGAATTTATAAAGAATAGCTTTCAACAGTATAATATTTCTATTTATTTGACTAATTATAGCATACTGCTCTAAGAATGTAAATTTTTTTCAGAGTGATTAGATTTAAAAGACTAACATCAAAGCTTTCAGAATGATAATAATCGGGACATCAATTTCTCAGTCTTTAAAGAGATTTAGGAACAATTTCAATTATGGAGAAATAAAACTATCTAATTAATAAGCTCTAGATACAGATTAGAGAATTTCATTTCACTGAAGTAATTAATTTCCATGTATTACAGATGCAAATATTAATAATTAAGCCCAACATAATTCCCGGATTAACCAGGGCTAGAATGTTTCTCCAACAGTGTGTTCAGGAGAGAAACATAAGCTTTGAGGACAGAGTGGGCTAACTCTTGGTTTTAGTACTTAATATGTGTACACATTTGGATTGTTTACCCAAGAATCAGTTTTCTCATGTGTAAAATAGTGGTTATAAAACCTGCTTTACTCTAAGTGCCTGTTAAGGTGGCTGTAATGATAATAAATGTGACAGCAACTTTCTAGCTTGACCCTGTCATGCAGTAGGCAAACAACTAGTGTTAATCACCCTCCCTTCTTGTGTGTTGTCTAAATAATTTTTTTAAAAAAATATTAGGTTATGCTGAAACATATAATTTTCCATAGCAAATCAATACAAAAAAGTATTTGCTTCAATGGTCACACTTTTGCTTCTTATTAAAAGCACACTGGATAACCTAAATAAATATGCTACTGTACCCATGTGTTTCTTGGGCACAGGCTTGAAAGGCTCCAATGTTTCACTGGCTAGGGAAAGGCCACCACATTTTCACCACCGACAGCACCCACATGGTTGTTAAGTGTGACAGGTCACTCACTCGTTCCTGGGCGAGCATCCGAGACATCCACCAGTGGCCCCGTGGCCTGGGACACTGACTGGTAGTGGACGGTGTGGGTCACTGTCAGTGACTTCTGTTTAGCTGCCTCTCCAAAGTCGGCATCAGTCAACAAGACTGTTGAACGGTCATCTACAAAACAGCAGAGACACAGAAAATCAAATCATTTTATTCCTCTTTGTTTTCATACCAAATGATTTTTGTGGGGAAACAAAACCAACAAGTTAGTCTCTTTTTTCACTTCTTAGGAATTTCTACTATTAATGATAATAATAACACTTTGTTACATATGCTACTGTAGAGTTGGGCCTCATTCCTAGAAACCCCATCTACAGTGAAATGAAACACTGCCTGACCCTATAGTATTCCCCTGATCATTTGTGAGTTGGACCATTGTGCTCCATCACATTTTCATTGGCTGATGTATAGAAAGGAATCACCAGACATTTCTTCCTAATCTGTCTCAATCTGAAAGCTTGGGTGAAACTTTTCCAGTATCATAGCAACACTCAAGCCTCTACTGACAGACAAGTGATGGTTGTGCATGAGGTACCCTGACTAGAAATCAAACTTGAGTTTCATGCACGGACAGGAGAATTAGGCCACTGAGCCACTAGGGCCCCCATATTGATAATATTAACAACAATAACTTCTTATAAAGTAACAAACCAAGTAACATTCAAACCCTGTTGACTTTTGGAGCATGAGTAAAAGAAATGATTGATATAAAGAGTGGATCCTTGCAGTATACATTATTGAACCCATCTTACTCAGTCTCTCCCCAACCCCAAGGACAGTACCATTCTACAACAGTGGCATCATGTAATATTTGTCCTTTTGTGACTGGGATATTTCACTCAGCATAATGTTCTCCAGAGTCAACCATTTTGAATAATATTGCATGAGTTCCTTGTTTTTTAATGCAGCATAGTATTCCATTGTGCGAATATACCACAGCTTCTCTAGCCATTCGTTTGTTGATGGGCACTTAGGTTGTTTCCAACTCCTTGCTATTGTGAACAAAGCTGCAGTAAGATGGGTTCAATAATGTATACTGCACTGAAACAGAGGAGGGAGAAAACTGTTTAAAAGAGATATATAACTAGGTATTTCTGTCATCACAGGAGACTAGAGCGAGGGCTACATGGTGGAGGGGACCTGGGGGAGGGTTTGTAAAACAATGAAAGAATCTTTTCTTTTACTTTTCCATAATTTTTGACTCATGTACTTATAACTTGTTAGTCAAATTTGTGTCTTCTAGGTTGCAACACCCCCATGATACATCTTCAAGGATATGAACATGTACGACGGTCAAGCACAATCAATAAGAGTGCATCTAAATTCCAAAATCAATCTCCATAATAGTCTATGTGTTTCCTACTGCCAAAGGGGCCCTTTAGAGTAGTGAGAGAAGATCTTCACCCTGAAACCCACAGCGTCCCTTTTCAGCAGGAAGTAGCTAAGAGAATACGCCATCCCCTTTTCCTTATGACTCAGGGTGAAGTCTCTCTCAGGGAGGAGTGATAGGGAATGGCAAAGGACACACTGACAAAGAAGATTAATCAGAACTGGCTTTGACAAGCACTGTGGCATTTGGACAAGAACAAACTGGGAGGAGGGTAGAGAGAATAGTGCAACAATGAATGAATGGAAACCCAAAATCTCTGTAAATGTTTATGAAAATTAATAAAATATAATTATAGAAAAAAAATAAAGAGTGGATCCTTTCACTGCCTTGCTTGATTTTTGTTTGTTTCCATTAAGCTTCCCATTTAACACTGTTTTAGATTCATATATTTTCTAAGTTTATATAAGACATTGTTAGCAATGTAACCTCACGCATCCATTACAGGATTATCACTTTAAATAGGTTCCTTTGATTGCTGAGGGCTCTGTCTTGTTTTTATGTGCTGTTGATTTGGGAACCAACTCATAGCTGACCTCCCTCCCAACCATGGTGGGAGATTATTTTTCTACCATAGGATTTAAACTGCCTGTCTCAGCAGAACAACTCCTTACCCACTAGGCTACCAGAAATCTCTGAGGGTACTGAAATATTAGAAAAAGACAATACTGTGTTTCCAGCCTGTGTACAGGAATCTTTGGTAGCCTAGTGGCACACATACACACACACACACACACACACACACACACACACATTTGTCACTGTGTCTCAATACCTCTAGATATCTCTGTATGTCTTTCTCTTTCTAGATAGATAGATAGATAGATAGATAGATAGACAGAGATAAATAGATAGATAGATAGATAGATAGATGATAGATAGATAGATGATTGATAGATAGACAGATAGAGATAGACAGACAGAGATATAGATAGAGAGACATATAGGTGTGTACGTATGTATAGAGATCTAGATATACTGGTTGCTGCAAATTCAATGGCAGCTCATGGCAACTATACTTGTGCTACAGTAGAACTGTGCTCCATAGTGTTTTCAAATCCTGATTTTCTAGCCGAACATTCAGCCTTTCTTCTGAGGTGCCCCTGGGTGTATCTGAAAGTTGTTGATATTGTTATGTGCTGTCGAGTCACCTGCAACTCATAGTGACCCTGTGTACAACAACCCTAAACCCTGCTCTATCCTTTGCCAATCTCACTGCCTCCAACACACCTACCCCCACTACCCCAATACAGGAATTACAATCTTTTTAATTAGTAGCCAAGTGATTCATAAATTCTCTATTTGGGGCTTGGGGTCACACTAAACTTGGTAAATGTTTTGAGGTTAAAAGGAGGAGAAAAGGCAGTCTTGGACTTTAGTGATTCCTTATTTTAAAGGATTTGAGGAATGCTCCTCTTCTGCACACCTCTTTTGAGCTTTAATTACTCTAAGCTCCTTTAACTAACTTCTATAGTGACTCACTTGTCAGACTTTTGAAGTCCTGCTGCGGTAGGCAGCTGAAGGTTAGACAGGGTAGAGCCAGATTTCAGATTAACTGTGAACATTTTAGTGCTCGAGAGGCTGTGTTTGTGTGTGTGCATGTGACTCTGAGGGAAAAGTAGATTTTAATTTTTCAAGGACTGCAGCCCAGATGATGCTCACATGAATCTATCAGTCAGCCAGGACCAAGTTCCACTTTGCTATGATACTACATTGATCTGAAAAGTCATCACAACAGCAGCGTTAGACTGTTGTGCCCAAAAAAGGCACTGAACAGAGTGAACCTTACAAAATCCAATTACTCAGTCTCTGGCAGGCAAGGAAAACCTCTTGAAGTTAGAATAAAAATTTCTTGGCAGAGAAACAGAGGGAAGCCTGCCAGAGTGGCTCCTACAGTCTGGCAGGGTGCAGTGCGGCAGCTGCTACGGGCAGCTCTTGGGCTCTTCAGCAGACCCCTACCCCAAATCCCCTTTCTACATACAGGCCCTCAGGTGGTGCAAAAATAGTTCATGCTCAGAAATCAACCCAAAGGTTTGTACCCACCCAGTGGCACAACCGAAGACCTAGAGATCTGCTTCAGTAAAGATTCAGTCAGATGACCACCAAGAAAACCCTATGGAAAACCTTATGTTCTGCTCTGAGCCATATGTGGTCACCATGCCTGGGAATGGGCTTGAGGACAACAGGTTTTCTACAGACACATTTTCTTACAACAGGAGCTGGTTCCCAGGCTGTGGTCTATGCTCACTCTTGGTTACTAACGCTGACGTGCTGCACGTTCGAATGCACCCTCCTGCTGACAGCATTCCAGGCTATCTGCAGGGCAGGGTTGTAAACTTTTAATGGGAAATTTCAGGTGCCTGTCAGGCGTCAAGTTAACCATTTGTTCAAGCTAAAAATTAATGGCACTAGAATATTGGATTCTTCTTGTCAGAGCCGAGAGCATTTTAAAGCATCACATTTCTACTTCCCCAATAATTAGGAAATGCCATCGACCACCTGTCAGGCATCACCAGGAGGTAAATGACTCTTGGTGATAGATGATCCTGTGTAAAAGATGATGTATCTCTCCCTAAGGGTCATTATTACTTAGAGAAATGATGGGCAGACATTTCTCAGCTGTTAACTCAGCAAAGGCTAGCTAGCTATTAGGAGACAGAGGTCCCTCTAAATCTCTATTAACAGTCATATGCATGTGTTTTAAGAAGTCTAGTGAGAAATACTTCTTGTTGTTAGGTGCTGTTGGATCAACTCTGACTCAAAGTGACCCTAGGAACAAAAGACCTGAACCCTATCTTATCCTGTGCCATCCTCATGGCTGCAGTCACCATGTCTATACATGTCGTTGGAGGTCTTCCACTCTTTCACTGACCCCCTACCTTTTAATTACATCTAGTCTGTTATATTGCCTTCCAAGAAATAACAATATGCCCAAAGTATGTGAGATGAAGCTTCACTATCTTTGCCTCCAAGGAGCACTGTGGCTGTACTTGTTAAAGACCTGTCTGTTTGTTCTTGTGGGATATTCTGTACACTTCTCCAGCATCACAACTCCATAGCATTAATTCTTCCATTATCCTTATTGATTGTCCAACTTTCAGGTGTGTAGCAAGTGATTTGAAAGACCATGGCTTTTACCAAAGTTCATAGAGATTCAGGAGGTATGTTGTTTGGGAAGTAGGTGCCACTCCTGCTTCCACATAGTCACTAAAATAACAGACTCAGACATACCAATGATTATGAAGATGATGCAGGACCAAGTGACATTTGCTGTGTTATGCATGGAGTTGCCATGAATTTGAGCTAAGTCAGTGGCAACTGGTGACAATGGGTCAAGACAACTTGCCTGAAACTCTATGAACTTTGAGAAATGTTGAGAGTTACAGAAAGGCTTCAGGTATTTTGTTTATAGGGTCTCTATGAGCCGTGCTCGACTCGAGGACAATCAACAACAACTGCAGCAACAAAGTAAAAGTTGGGGGCAGGATGGCGGGGGGTTGGATCCAGTAATAGGTGACAAAGGAGGCGTGCTGCCTGCTGCCAACCTGCCATGTTTCCACTGCCTGTCAGGAGGGATCTGGAGTAGGAAATGGACATTTTTAATCTGTGCCCCAGGAGGAGCTGCATTGGGGGCAGAATACCAGCAAATACCTTCCAAAGCAAACACAGAGACAAGTTTGAAGAGAGTCAGCCTAAGAAAGAGGCCTCATAATTTATTCCTGTGGGTACAGGTAATTTTAGAAACATAACTGAAACAAGGGGTTCTGAGAAAAAACTAGTTATTATGGAAAAAGATTGGACTCTTTATCACTGGAGGAAGTGGACAATGGCCTACTGTGGACACAGGTAGGAATGGCAGGGGACTATGGGTAAGAGCCCTGGTTCTGCTCCCAATGTCTCTGTGACCATAAAAAATTACAGGGCCTTTCAACACCTTAGTTATAAGAGCAGTACATTTTTCATATATTGATTGAGGGCTAAATGAAATGATGCACATCGAGTATTTATAAAAGTATATTTAAAGAATTCTCAACAAATGTTTATTCTTCTGATTGTTATTGTAATGGAATTAGTAGGTCTCTAATTTTAGAATAAACACAACATATGCAGTCAGTGTAGACAGTAGAGAACAATTAGAATCAAGTAACCTGGGCTCCAAATAAATTATCCACAAAACTCCTTAGTTGTCTGCTTTGCAATTTTGAAATGAGGGGATTGTGTGTTTTTCCAACTGTCACTACGGAAACAGTTCCAGGATATTAAAGGGAATGCTGAGTTTCTTTGGGCCAGTTCAATTATTATCCCGTAGGATCACTATGAGTTGGATTCAGCTTGTTGGTAGTGAGGTTCCAACTGCTTAGTAGAGTTTAAACCTCTTCTTTAATGTGGGCTGGTATCACTGCAATTTATGTTTATGGATTGAGTTTCTAAGATGCGGCTTTATAAAGCGTGTAGCCCATCCCTTCTCTGAGTACACTTTTTGTTTTGTTTTAAGTGCCAGTAACAGCCTCCCATGGAAAGATGAATAATTTCAGAGTTAGGGAATCCCTGTCCTAGGCATTCTCTGAAATGGATGCAAGTCAGTTTCTCTCCATCCTTGCTAGTTCTCATTCTCCTCAATATTTATTTCTACCTTCTAATTTCTTTGCTTATCAGGAGTGGCATCCACTTCCTAAACAACAATCCTCTGGAAACTCTATGAACTTTGATAAATGATGCTAGTTACAGAAAGGCGTCAGGTCTTTTGTGCATAGGGTAACTATGAGTTGTGCTTGACTCGAAGGCAATCAACAACAACAACATGTAGAATGTAAAAGTCCTCCTGTCTAATAATTCCTAACACATAGCCTTATGTTCAGAGAGGGCACTGCCAAAGCAGCTACGATGAGTAAGGCAGGAAACATAGCATCTTACCAATGGTCTCCATCGTGTCTCTCTCTTCAATCAACAGTTGAGCCCTGGGTATATCTATATGCATTCTCAGGGTCTGTTGTTGCTTGCTCAAGGTATCTGAAGTTCGAGTATTCTTACTGGGAAAAAGATAGGGGAAGAATAAATTAACAAATGCAGGTTAGTACTGTATTATAACAATGTATTCTTATAAACCACATTGCTTTGTTCTCTCACTGTACAAACCTCAAGGAGTGAAGTCATGGCATGTGGGGAGGGAAGGAGGAGAAGTATATGCTGTGACTATTTACTTCATATACATTATTAATATTAAATTTCAGAGAAACAGTCAAAAAGATTAGGAAATGCAATTGACATAAGAGAGTGGTTCTTTATCAATAGAATTCATTTCTCGTGAAAAAGTGAAATAAATTAAAAATTATTTTTAATTCCACTTCTCAAATATAAACGATTCCAAGGGGAGTAAGGAAGCTAGCGTAGGTATCAGCAGCTCACCAGATGGGGGCTCTCTAAGTCGAGGTCCACTAGAGGAGGTTGGTAGGTGAGCGTTCACTGGAAAGCAGTTACACTCACTGGTATGTATTTATATCGGGTGCCACTGTGTCTTTGTTCCAGTAGCAAATCACAAAACTTGTTAGCTTCCCTGACATTAGTTTCATTCTCCTGATAGTATATTTTTTAAATAGAAGAAAAGCAATTACTATAATAATTTTATTTCAGAATTTGTGTACCAGAAAATTACTCTTTGAGTGAGCTGTCTTCTCAAAGTAAATGGAAATAGGTAATAAAACTGCACAGCACAATCATATTCAGTTACAGCCTGCAGTTAAAAAACAACAACAAAACTCCCTATTGTATAAACTTATAAAAAAAATCAGTAAAGGCCTTAATTAGCCGTCCACATTAGAAGGATGGATGCTCAATCTTTATAGAAATGTAAGAATTTAGTAGATTTTAAAATAATGTTTACTGAAACATCCTCAAAGTCATTTGTGTAATTAAATCAATGAGTTAATCTATGGCATTCATAAATCCAACCCAATAATTGTCACAATCTGTTTCGAAAGAGAGTTCCGGTGCCTGGTTTCCTAAAATGATGAGTCACTTCTATGTTACTTTTAATAGGGAACAGGAAAGAGGATATCCACAAAAAACTATGAATGCTTTTCTCTCCAACCAAGAATTTCTCTAGGAATTCCAGGGCTCCACTCCCACAGTTCCTTCCTCATCAGTGAATTTATATCCATACTTGAGTCATGTGGCTGTTCTCAAGTCAATTCTGCTTCACAGCGAGCCTATGTTCAATAATAGATGAACACCTTGCCCAATTCTGCGCCATCCTCACATTCTCCCATGCGCTTAAGCCCATTATTGGATCCACTGTCTCAAATTATCTTGTGAAGGGTCTTCCTTCCTTTCTCTTGCTGACCCTCTACTTTTCATATCCTTTTCAAAGACTGGCCCTTCCTGGCAACAATGCCCAAAGTATCTGAGATGAAGTCTCAAAATGATTGCTTATAACACAGACAGGTTGGTTATTTTGACATCCCATGTTATATTCAAGACTCTTGGACAACACCACAATTCAATTAATTGCATTAATTCTTCTGTGGTCTCCCTTATTAATTACATAACTTTCAAATGCATATGTTGTTGTCATCTGCTATTGTGTACCATCTACCATCGAGTCAGAACTGACCCACAGATGACTCTTCAGCTGGTTTTTAAAGGCAGTACATTGCACGGGAGGAGATTGCCCATCCTTCTCCCATGGAGGAGCTGGTGGATTTGAACTGCATGCCTTCAGGATTGCAGAGCGGCTTCTTACCACTAGGCTCACATGCACATGAAGCAACTGAAAATACCTTGGCTTGCATTAGACATGACTTAGTCATGAAAACTGATATTGTTGAATATGGTTTGTAGAATAAACAAGGTCAAGCCCATTAAATAATTCCTTAAAATATTTGCATGCTAAGTCCATGTTAGCATATAGAATATTTTATATGTTTCTCTTCCTTTGAGTATAAACAGAACAGCCTATGAAAAAAGACAATTTCTGAAAGGTGCTAGCATTTCTATTTAGAACTTGATCTTGAACCAGATTTCTGACCCCACAGATGAGTAACTAGGCTATTTAGCTGGATCATGCTAATTGCGTAGATTCTGGCCTGAATTATTCACATGGTGCATATATTCTCAAATCACTTGCTTGACTAACTTCTTCCTTGGTGGTTAAAAAAATTTAACACTATACTCCTGATGGTGCCATGAAAAGACTATGTAATAAAATATTTTCAAATCAGAAAAAAAAAATTTAACACTAATAAAGCAAAGATTCACATTCTTGAATAAAACTAAAAGTGTTTTGGTCACCCAGAGCTACAGTTATATCAAACATCAACAAGCTCTATTTCCACAAAAACATACGGGGGACTACTCCTCTGTGGATATCAGAGAGATCTGTTTTGAAACTTCACCAGGGACCTGAGCTTTGTCCTTGCACCAAAAATAGAAGTGTGAGCTAGTTCCTTCTGCTCATCATGAATAGTTATGAGGCAGTCAGCGGCTGTTCTATTAAACAGAACAGCTATGAGCACAAAATGCAGGCTATACTTAAATAACAATGAGGGGTGTGCGATCAGATTGACACAGGAAGCAAGCTAAATCACTGCTTGAACCACTGCAACTGGCACAAAAGCTTAGAATATGATTAAACCTTACAAACAGAGGCAAGCAAAGCTGGAGGTAAATGCCAATGTCCTTTCCTCTAAGGACGGCACCTGCTGAGAGACCTCTGTGGGAAGATAAGAAAATGCCCCACAAACCCTGAGATTCAGACATCAATATCTCCCCAACATCTGTGAATTTGTTGTTCCCTTTGTCCAGAGTAAAGGAACTATCCCAATCTTCCTCAGTGTTCCTTCCCTTCTTTCTGAACTTGACTCTGATGCCTTCTTTTCTTCTTTTCTTCAGTGGACCCCTGCCACTTTCTGCTTTATTTTGCCTCTGTAGTATTTCTCACTACCTAAAAACCAAAATCTAAACCCATTGATATCTAGTCAATTCTAAGTCAAAGTGACCTGATCAGGTTTCTGAGGCTGTAAACCTTTATGGAAGGAGATCGGCCATTTGCCTCCTGTAGAGCAGCTGGTGGATCCACATCACTGATCTCTCTGTTAGCAGCAAAACATGTGGCATGCTACAGACCAGAGCTCTTTTATGACTGTTGTTGTTGATTGCTGTCAAATGTGACTCTTAGCGACTCTATGAACAAAAGATCTAATGCCTTTCCATAACTACCATTATTTCTCCAAGTTCATAGAGTTTCCAGAGGCATATGGTTTAGGAAGTGGATGTCACTCCTGCTTCCAAACTTGTTCTACAACTGGGAGCTCCACCAAACTGTCCACATTGGGAAACCATTATGGTATTTGATACCTCAATGGTACAAGGTTCAGCATCACAGCAAAACCCAAATTACTTCATACTGCACATTGACAAAGAGTGATGCACAAAGTGGAAGAGTGTTCTCCAGATATAACAGCACTAGTTTAATTTAGCAGTGGTTAGGTGTTGTCAAGTTGAATACTCAGAGTAAGTTTTGCACAAAAGACCTGAACTCTGTTCTATAACTAACACCACTTCTGTACAGAACTCTGTTCTATAACTAACATCATTTCTGTACATTTATAGAGTTTAGAGTTTGTAGAGTTTAGAGAGTTTCTAGATTTTCCAGAAGCATCAAGTCAAAGAAGTGGATGTCATTTCTGCTTCCCAGCATGAGTCAATCTGGAAGCTCATCCAAACACTGTACATAATGGGTAACCATTACAGTATTTGGCAAGACTATGGAACAGTGTGCAGCATCACAGCAACACCAACTTGTTCAGTTCAGCAAATAGACAAAAGATTGCTGTATCATTCAGACTTCTACCCTAGGCAAAGGCTCAAGGACATGTGCTCTTAGGGGGGAAAGAGCAGTAACACACATCAAACATGACCCCAAAAAACACGACCCCAAAACCTTCCCTTACGTGCCCATCAGAACTGCCATCCAGGTGCAGCAAACAGCCAAACTCCTCCCTTTATGACTGCCTAGTATATATTTAATTTTGTATTTTTTATTAACTATCTCTTCTACTGGAATATAAGCATGGCATATAATATTTTCATCTGTCCTGTTAACTGTATATCCCAAAAGTATAAAGTCTTATTTGTCACAAAATAGGAGTTCCTCTGAAGAGACCATAGCTGACATCCAAGCAGATATATGCACACCCATGTTTATTGCAGCTTTGTTCACAATAGCAAGGAGTTGGAAACAACCTAAGTGCCCATCAACAAACGAATGGCTAGAGAAGCTGTGGTATATTCGCACAATGGAATACTATGCTGCATTAAAAAACAAGGAACTCATGCAATATTATTCAAAATGGTTGACTCTGGAGAACATTATGCTGAGTGAAATATCCCAGTCACAAAAGGACAAATATTACATGATGCCACTGTTGTAGAATGGGACTGTCCTTGGGGCTGGGGAGAGACTGAGTAAGATGGGTTCAATAATGTGTACTGCACTGAAACAGAGGAGGGAGAGAACCGTTTAAAAGAGAGATGTAACTGGGTATTTCTGTCATCACAGGAGACTAGAGCGAGGGTTGCATGGTGGAGGGGACCTGGGGGAGGGTTTGTAAAACAATGAAAGAATCTTTTCTTTTACTTTTCCATAATTTTTGGACTCATGTACTTATAACTTGTTAGTCAAATTTGTGTCTTCTAGGTTGCAACACCCCCATGATACATCTTCAAGGATATGTACATGTACAGCCAAGCACAATCAATAAGAGTGCATCTGAATTCCAAAATCAATCTCCATAATAGTCTATGTGTTTCCTACTGCCAAAGGGGCCCTTTAGAGTAGTGAGAGATCTTCACCCTGAAACCCACAGCGTCCCTTTTCAGCAGGAAGTAGCTAAGAGAATACGCCGTGCCCTTTTCCTTATGACTCAGGGTGAAGTCTCTCTCAGGGAGGAGTGATAGGGAATGGCAAAGGATACACTGACAAAGAAGATTGATCAGAACTGGCTTTGACAAGCACTGTGGCATTTGGACAAGAACAAACTGGGAGGAGGGTAGAGAGAATAGTGCAACAATGAATGAGTGGAAGCCCAAAATCTCTGTAAATGTTTATGAAAATAAATAAAATATAATTATAGAAAAAAAAAGAAATGCTTGTTAAACATTAGTAACTAGATTATGTTATTTTAGAGGTAGCTGTACCAGCAGAATGGCATGTAACAAAGGCTTTATTATGGGACAATCATAGTCTTTGAATTCTAAAATTAGACACTAACTAGGCAGCTTCATTACAATAATATTTGCTCTGATAATAATCTATAGTTTTAAGACTCTTATGTCTTAAAAATGAAAACAATTGACCATTAATATAGCACAAGATATTTTAAGAATTTTTAGGAAGAATAGGATTAGAAAGAAAAAGGATTGGAATCAGCCCAGGGCAGAGTGGTGGGACATGCTCTTATACTGAGGAATTGCAATGACTCTCACAAAACAACATGCATTCGATCAGTTGAATGGAAAACTAGTTTATCCTATAAAAATCCATTCAAATAACAACATAAAGTTGGGGGACAAAGTTATTTGAAGGAATCTTATTTGCAAAATGGAAAAAACTTTGGATGATTCTATTGTGGAACCACAGTTACATATTTTTTTGTGATAAAGGCTCATACTAAATATATAGTGAGTAGCTATTAAAATACAATCTTCCATCATCCACTTGTTATCTGTTGTCTATTAAAATACCACTGCTGAGGATTGTTGAGAGGAGTTTAAAAGGGATGATAGCTCCTGGTTCAGGCAATTAATTACTTGTAGTCATTAGACTAGTTTGTTGTTGTTGTTATGTGCCATCGAGTCGTTTGTGACTCACAGCGACTCACAGCGACCCTATGTACAACAGCCCTAAACCCTGCTCTATCCTGAGCCAATCACATTGCCTCTGACACACCCATCCCGATTACCCCAGTCATTGAATCAATCCACCTCATAGAGGGTCTTCCCCTCCTGCGCTGTCCCTCTACTCTACCCAGCATGAAGTCCCTCTCCAAGGACCTGTCCCTCCTTGCAACATATCCAAAGTATGTCAGAAGTTTCAAGTTTTACTATTTCCTTAAAAGTTATGGGGAAGGACTTAATGAAGATGTCATCACAGTCTTTCGCTCTCCTTGATATGCTACAAAACACCCTTAGGTAGAACTAACTCTAGGGCTACCTTATTATAAATTCATGGCATTTATTTTCTAACATATGCATAAAACTTTTTACAAAAAAGTAGCAAAACTATGTCATTGTTTCCAGGTGCTGTCAACTGAGTTCTGATTCATGGAACAATCTAATAAAACACTTGCTGGTTTGCACCATCCTCACAATTGTTGCTCTGTGTGAACCCATCTTGTAGTCATTGTGCCAACCCATCATGTTGTTTACACTATTCTTTTGCTGACATGTTAACTTTCTCCAGGGAGTAGTTTCTTCTGATAACAAAAATATATAAGATGAAGTCTCCCCATTCTTCTCTCTTATGTGCAGAATTCTAGATACATTTTTACCAAGACATGTGTATAGCAAAATAGACGTTTTGGGGAAGCCGTGGTCTATTCTATATTCTTTGCCAGCATCACAAATCAAAGCCTCGTTTTTTCTTCTGTCTTCCATATTCATTGTCCATCTTTTGCATAATATTGATTGAAAATGCTATGGCTTGAGTCAAGTGCACCTTAGTCCTAAAGGTGTCATTCTTGTATTTAATATTCTAAATATGATACTAATTTTTTTGCAGCAGAATTTCCTGATGCAGTACATCACTGATTGCTTGACTGTTACTAGTTCTTCTAGTATTGATGGTGTTGACTATAAATTCAAACAAAATGAAATCATTGTCAGTTTCATTTTTTTTATCATGTTGCTTATTGGTCTAGTTGCAAGGCTTTCTTTATGTTGAGGTACGATCCATGCTGAATTCTGTAACATTTGATCTTTATTAGCAAATATTTCAAGTCCTCCTCACTTGAAACAAGATTGGGGTCATCTGCATAACCCATATTGTTGTGTTCTTCCTCCAATCCTGATGTGTAATTTTTCAAATAGCCTATCTTCTCAGCTAATTTGTTCAGCATACAGATCAAATAAGTATGGTGAAAGAATATAACAAGTACACACACCTTTCATGATTTTAAACCATGCAGCTTTCCCTTGTTCTGGTCAAAAATCAGGCTCTTTATCTTTGTACAGTTTCTACTTAAGAACAACTAAGAGTTCTGGAATTCTCAATCAGTATAATATTATCTATAATGTGTCAGGATTTTTTGTAACTCTCTGTTTTGTAACTTTCTTCCTCCTCCAGCCTGCTTAGTTCTTAGTTTTCCAGAGGAAAAAGGGAGCTAAGATCAGGGATATAAATGAACATTTTTCTCTGTTCTAATGGGCACTCAGTTTCCAAGGTTTCCTGCTCCACATCTGTGAGGTGACTGGCCCAAACTAAGCATGTACATGACGTAATCTTTTATTACTCGATCTGGTAAGCAGCCAAACAGAAACGGAACCAACCCTTCATGATTAAAAACATTCCATTTAAGTTCGCATTAATCCTCTCAAAATCCATCTCATGGAGGTGGTTGGAGAGCCTCTCGCTTTCAATCACTTGCCCCCTCTGGAGGAAACCCACCTTAACTATCTTAAATGGTAGTAATTACTGGTTTTCATGTTCCTAATTCCATGTTAGCAACTGACAACTGAGAACACCATTATTAATCCTAGCTTTTATCAACAGGTGGTCTTTCAACCACCATAATTGCTCTATTAACAAAGAGGATGTTTTTTAAGCTCTCACCCTATGGCTAATGAGAAGGAGTGGGGTGCATTCTAGGATACTGAAGACACTGCTATCAAATGCTAATATGCGAACATGTTGGAACATGTTGTAAAGATTTTGAGCAGAGACAAGATTTCTGGTTTTGGAATGAATAGAGAAGTGTGGTCAAGCATGGTGGGAAAGGGCAGTTTTATAAGGGAGGGAAGAACCAGAAGAAGTACACACTGGAAAAGGAAGTATGGATTCTAAAAGCTCTGTTTGAGGCCTACTGGGACGAGGGTAGGAATACAAGTAAAAAATAGTGAAGCGGGCAGAGGTAGGGACAGCAAGGACAAGGAAATGTCCACCGTGGTGAGCAAAAGGCATATCCACTCCAAAGTATGAGATACTGCATGGGCTTCAGAGAACCACCACCATCTAGACCATATCCAATAAAGTAAAAAAAAAAATCTCTTAAAATGTAAGCAAGCTAACATCTAATGAGAAATCCCCTAATTTTTAGATGTTAGTAACTAAGTAATATTTAAGTCTATAATAGAAACTTTCCTTACAAGGTAGATCAGTTATTGCAAATAAAGGGACTCTGGCTTATTTGCTGTTTTGCATGTTTAGAAGACTTAAGTCTTATGTATTGCTGTTAGGTGGCATTGAGTCGACTATGACTTAAAGTAACCCTAAGAACAAAGGATCTGAACTCTGTCCTATCCTGTTCCATTCTCATCGTCTTGATACACTTGAGCACATTGATACGGTCACTGTGTCAATTTTATTGAAGGTTTTTCTCACTTATACTGACTCTTCAACTTTTCAAACATGATGTCTTTTTCCAAGGACTAGAAAACGTGTCCAAAGTAGGTGAGACAAAGTTTTACCATCCTTGCTTAAGGTCCACTCTGGTTGGACTTTCTCTAAAATATTTTTCTATTGGCAGTTCATGGGATATAAATTCTTCTCCTCCAACACTAAAATTCAAAGTATCAATTCTTTCCTTGTAGTCCTTATTCATAGTTTAGCTTGTAGATGCATAGCAAGTAATTAAAAAGGCCACGGCTTTAATCAGTTGCACCTTTGTCTTTAAATTGGCCTCATTGCTCTTTAGCACTTTGGAGAGGTTCTTGACAGCAGATTTTCCCAGTGTAACATATCTTTTGATTTTTTTGACTGCTAGTACTAAGGTTGATGATTGTGGATCCAAGTAGGATAAAACCATGGACAATTTCAGCCTTTTCTTCATCTTTTATGCTGCTTGTTGGCCTAGTGGTGAGGAATTTTGTCGTCTTATCTTGAGATGTAATCTCTATTGAAAGCTCTAGTGTTTGATCTTCTGCAGCCAGTCTTTAAGTTCTCCCACTTTCAGCAAAGATGCATAACACAAGTTGTTGATGAGTCTTCCTCCAGTCCTGATGCCACATTCTTCGTAATACAGGCCAGATTCTCAAATGATTTGCTCAACCTACAGACTGATTAGGTATGGAGAAAGGATAAAGCCCTGACACACACTTTTCTGATTTTAAACCGTGCCTTTGCCTTACACAGAGCCACAAAAATGCCCAACTACTTTCTCAGCCAACAGTACAGACTATAACAGGTGCAGGCACGAAAGGCAGCTCATATAGTTTCACAGTCTGATGCAAGTTTCAGCTAGCATGATTAGAAACCCATTATGAAGGGGTTTTTTTGTTTTTTGGGATTTTTTCTGGCCATTTGGATCTTTGCCTCTCTTCTGAGATCCAAGATCTTACTCCTACTTGTCTATTTGACATATCCACTGCATGCCTAAAATATGTACCAAATCCAAACCAAGTCTTTTTGTACCCAACAATAATCCCTCTCCAAGGATAAAAACATCTAGGCTGTACCTTGGTTTTCTGAATCTTAGCAAATAATACCAAGTTTCATTTAACTTCTTACCCTAAACAATCCAGCGTCACTCTTCATTGATATGTGCCACAAACTGGTTATTTAAATTGTTGTAAAACATAGTTATGACCAAACAGACTTGTCTACAGGGAGGACTCAGCACCACAGTTGCTCAATTTACAATTGCTAAAGAGATTAATGGGATCAAATTGTTGAATAAAAAAGTAAATTTAACAACTGTAGAGTACAAGAGTTTCACAGGTCTCCACAGCTTGTGATAGCCACTGTGTGGGGGAGAGGGCACATTCGTTCAATGCCCCCAAACTTAATCCCATCTACCCAATCCTACTCATTCAAATATTCAGTTTCTTCCTTCAGATACTCATTTTTCTCAACTTTCTCCCTTGAAAACTGTTGAAAACACTCTGATGTTGGTCAGTTACACTCATTAATTAAGTGATGGGTTACATCATCCATATATTTACATTTTAAACATGTTGTATGTACTAACTAAACAAAACATGGGGGGAAAGTGAGAAAATAGGACACAGGCAAGCAAGGTACCAGTGCTGGTGAACCTGATGTTGCCATGTCAGGAGACTAGTGCATGAAAATGGAGCTCTGGTTGCCTAGTGGTAAGGAGTTGCTTTGCCAATGCAAAGGCAAGTGGTTCAAATCCACCAGTTGTTTCATGGGAGAAATTTGGGCAATCTCTTCCCATGCAGTTGTCTGCTTCTAAAATCCCACTGGAAAGCTGGCTATTAGTTAGTTCAAATCTACAGAACATAACAACAGCAATGCAGAAAAAGAAAAGGACAGGATAAAAAGGCCTTTGGCCACCCTCACTACAGGCTCCTATTTCTTCAGTCATCTTAGCCTGTTATATTGGTTTTGTTCTCGTTAGGTGCCATCAAGTCAAGTACTTCTTACAGCAACCCTATGAAAAAAAGATCTGAACCCAGTCGTGTCCTGCACCATCCTCAAACTTCCTGACACATAAGAGCCCAGTCACCATGTCAATTCACCTGGTTGAGGATCTTCCTCTCCTTCACCAACCCTCCACGCTTCCCAGCATTATGTCCAGCATCAGGAATAGCAACTCCTAGCAATATATCCAAAGTATGTGAGGGGAAGCCTCATCATTCTTGCCTCCAAAGAGCACTCCAGCTGCACCCTCTCCAAGATATATTTGTTCTCTTGGCCATCCATGAGTTGTTCAGTGTTCTGTTCCAATACTACAGCTCAAAGGCATCAATTCTTTTTCTTTCATACTTAGTCACTGTCCAGGTCTCAGATACATAGCTAGTAACTGGAAAGACTATGGCCTGAATCAGATGCAATTTAGTCTTCAAACTGACATCACTACTCCTCAATAATTTGGAAAGTTCCCTAATTGCAGATTTTTCCAGTGCAATGTGTCTTCTAATTTCTTGACTGCTTGTATCAACGTTGTTAATTGTGGATCCAAGCAACATGAAGCTGTTGACACTTTCAATCTCCTCTCCATCCATCATGACACTGCCTATTGCTCCAGCGGTAGGAATCTTTGTTTTCTTGATACTGAGACACAATCCATACTGATGGCTGAAATCTTTGATCTTGTGCAACAAGTAGTTCAAGTCCTCCTCACTTTCATGAAGGTTGTGTCATCTGCATAACCCAGACTGGGTGTTTCTAATTGTGGTAACAATCAAGTGTAAGTATATTAACTAATTGTATCTGATCTCTCTACAATCACCTTGAGTGAGAAGCCTCTCCTCTGGGCAAACAGGATCTGGTGGGTGGGCCTTTATATCTAAATAAATGTCAATTGGCCCCTCAGTCCTACTATTGATTATGTTTAGAAAGGACTGTTGTTCTAAGTGGTACAACACTTGTCTGTCAATTTGTTGTACTATGGTTACTTGCAGTGTCTGTGATACTGAAAGCTCTTCCACTGGTGTGTCAAATTTCAAATGGGTTTCCCATCATGGATGTGTTTTGGTGGAGTTCCATGATTAAGACAGATAGGGAGCAGGATGGCCATCTACTTCCTATATAAAACACTTTGGAATCCCTATGAACACTAAACAAAAAGGACAGGTTTAGCAGTGTAGTGATAGAGCCTGGATTGGAAGTCAGCTGAAATGAGGAAATTCAGTAACAAACATTTTTAAATATTTGGTACATGGAATGTTCATAGCTTGAATGTTGGAAAATTAGAAATTATGAAAAATGAAATAGAACACATGAATATTGACATACTAGGCATTAGTGAGATGCAATGGACCTGCTATAGCCACTTTGTATCAAATAATCATATGGTATACCATGGATTGAGGCTCAATGTCAAGAAGACAAAGATTCTCACCACTGGACCAATCGGCAGCATCAGGATGGATGGTGAAGAGATTGAGATTGTACACAGCTTTAGTTTGCTTGGCTCCATAGTCAACAGTCTTGGCACCAGCAGCCAGGAAATTAAAAGGCGCATTGCCATGGGAAAGTCTGCAGTTAGGGACCTCTCCAAAGTGCTGAAGAGCAGTGGTGTCTCTCTGGAGACTAAGGTGCGTTTGATACAGGCCATGGTCTTCGCAATCACCTGTTATGCATCAGAGAGTTGGACAATGACCAAGGAGGATAGAAGGAGAACTGATGCCTTTGAGCTGTGGTGCTGGAGAAGAGTACTGAGAATACCATGGACTGCTAGGAAAACAAATAGATTTGTCCTGGAGAGGGTTAAACCGGGTGGCTCCTTGGAGGCAAGGATTCTGAGGCTCCGTCTAACTTATTTTGGACATGTAGTGAGGAGAGACCGGTCCTTGGAGAGGGACATCATGCTTGGGAGGGTGGAGGGATGGCGCAGGAGGGGAAGGCCCTCTCTGAGGTGGATTGATTCAGTGACTGGGATAATTGGGATGGGAGTGTCAGAGACAGTGCGATTGGCACAGGACAGAGCGGAGTTTACGGCTGTTGTACATAGGGTCGCTATGAGTCGCAGGCGACTCGACGGCACATAACAACAACAACAACAATACTATGCAGCCTATGAACCTAGAGAGAGGATGAAAGGCACCCAAGCGTCGAGGACTCTCCTTCACATGGTCGCTATGAGTCACCTGCAACTCGACGGCACTTAACAACAACAACAACATACTATGCAAGGAATAAAAAACAGAAGAAGAATGGTGTTGCATTTATAGTAAAAAAGTCAATTTCAAGTTCTATCCTGAAATACAATGTTGTGAGTTTTAAGACAATATCCATACTCATACAAGGAAGACCAGTTAATTCAAGTATGTGCTCCTACATCTAGTGACAAAGAGGAAGAAATTGGGATTTTTTACCAAATTTTGTAGTCTGAAATTGATCAAACATGCAATCAGGATGTGTTAATAATAATTGGTGACTGGAATGCAAGAGTAGGAAGCAATGAAATTAATAGTAGTTGGAAAATATGGACTTGGTATTCAAAATGAGCCTGGAAAGAGAATGATTGAATTTTGTATTTACAATGATTTATTCATTGCAAATATTTTTTCTTAAAGACACAGAAGGTGACTTTACACATGGATTTCACCCAGTGGGCTGCATAGGAATCTGAGTGGCTAAAATTTGGAAGATACCATTGGAGAAACTCAGTATTAGAGTTAAAACTAGGCCAGGGGCAGACTGTAGTTCAGATTATCAATTACTCATATGTTTATTATATTAGCACTTTTTATAATTCACAAAGAGCCCATGTCCCATAAATCTAGCTTCCTGGAAGATTAAAGATGGAAGTCAACTGCCATTGATGTATGTGTGTCATTTCCAAAAGACATTTTTGGTATTTAAGGTTTTTGCTTGGAAGCAAAATCAAAGCTACTTACCATACTACACCTCTTTGCTTCCCGATTAATAGGAAACATTTCACTAATTAAGTCAACAAGCAAACTACATATGACTCATATACAATTATCTTATTAGAAATCTATATATCCAATAAAACATTTCATGGATAATGAATATAATATGAAACTTTTATGTTCAAGGAGATATTTTATTAATTTAAGACCACCATAATAAAAAGAAATCATAAAGGCATGCTTGGTGTTATTTTTTATAAAACATAATAATCTTGATATTATAACCTGGAGTGCTAGATTTTCTTCTTACCTCATGAGCATTTCAGCCAAACTCTTTGCATCTGGGGAAAGAAAATTTATATTAGCACATGATAATAAACTCTGACATTCATTTAGCCACTTATGACAAATATTCTAGATGACTCTATTCATCTTAAAATAACCATATTTAAAATGACATATTAAAATATACCAAGATCACTACTAATGATTCAGAATCTTCTCGTTTCCTTATTTCTTCATGGGAACTTTATGTTCTTACTTACAAATAAATAAAATAACTACTGTGAGACCGTAACATTTCCAAAGTCACAGTGGATTAGTGCTTGGTTGTTAAGTGAGAAAGATTGGCAGTTTGGACTCAACTGCTAATCCACAGGAGAAAGAAAATCTTTAATTCTGTGAAGATTATACTTGGAAACACTACGGGAAAACTCCACTGTCCTGTAATGTGCTTGAGTCAGGATCAACAACAACGGGCTCAGTTTGGTTATTTACTTTCAGTCACTTCATATGCATGTGAAATCTGGAAAATTAATAAAGAAGGTAGAAAATAATAGATGTCTTTGAATTATAGTATTGGCAAAGGATAGTGAATGGACCTTGAGAAACATGAAAACATCTGTCTTGGATGAGGTGCAGTGAGAATGCGCCTTCACAGCAAGGAGGGAGCGGCTCTGTCTGATGTCCTTGGACATGTTAAAAGGAAGGACCACTCCTGGCGAGGACATCACGTTTGTAAATCAGAAAGCCAGCAAACAAGTGATGGGTTGACACAGTGGCCACAACAATGGGCTCCAAGACAGAACGGACTGTGAGAACGGAGCAGGACCAAGCAGTGTTTGTTCTGCTACACATGAGGTTATTATCAATTGAAACACAATCAATGGCACACGAGAAGACATCTATTTGTCATGTCTAGAAAAATCTCACTTTATTTTCTCACTCAGAAGTTTAACTTTGAAAGTAACTCGTTTATGGAGTACCAGGACTTTTTTTGTTATAAAAATTCCAAATTTGAAAAAGAAAAAAAAATACATATGGCATAGTACTTCGGTTTAAAATGGTGTTATTTTAGAGCTATGAGTTCCCTAAGTGGGTGTAGTGAGAAATGATCTTTACTGTTTTGACACATTGTTGTTTATTTCAAATTCACAAATACAAATTTTTCCTTATTTTTTTTTTTCAGGGAGGACATTGCTAGCCAAAACGTGGCTACCTTCTTGACTAATACTGTAGAAAAGTTACTATTGTTTTTTTTTTTTATGGCAGGAAAGCTAAAGTTTATTTTTGCATGTTGTAGGTAATTTATTTTTTAATAAAATTTTATTTCAAGTTTTATTTTAATGAACATTTACAACGAAGTTAGATTTTCATTCATTCATTATTGTACATTTTACCCCCTCGCCCTCCCTTTCCCCTCCCCAATTTCACTTTTTAAAAAATATTCCTTCATTGTTGCACAATTAGCTCCCCCGTCCCTTTACAATGATACATCTCTTACTTTGGGCTGTTGTTGTACATGTAATGCTTTATCATATATTTCTGAATGGATAGGATAACTATGGTATACTCACACAATGGAATACTATGCAGCCCTAAAAAGTGAGCTAGTAAAATATTATACAACATGGGAGACCCTGTAGCACATCATGCTGAGTGAAAGATTTTAATCACAAAAGGAGAAATACTGCATAGCACCACTGTTATAAAGCAGGTCTGACGTGGCGGGAGGTGGGGGTGCGTGGGTCGGAGGAGAATAGGATAAAAGTGGATAGATAAAAAAAATTATTCTTTTAAAAAATATTTTATGGCATTATATTGAAACTCTCACTTTTCTTAAAATATATTCTTTTTACACATTTGTCTTAACAAAACAAATGTTTTCTTTGAATATGAAACAATTGTACCCCTTTCTCTTTTCATTTCTCTGTTAAATGTTTTGATCTTGATTGCACAGTTCAATAAACAGAATTTTTGATATGAATTCAATTGATTATGAGATTGGTTTTACAAGTAAAAACCAACCAACATATGTAGGAACATTTCTAGTCATTATTTTGGGCTGACATTTAAAATGAACCATTTTCTGATTGGGAAACAGTGTGCTATTTCTGAGGTCCATGAACAGCCAGAGTAATAATGGCGTAGTGAACAGCCACTACCATGAAGAAAAGTCCAATCTTCAAGTCGACCATTCTATTCTTCCCGGGTAACCTCAGCTCAGGGCTCTGATTCTGTGCACAGATGGAGTCAGTCTGGGAAATGAAGCAGGTCCCATTCAACCCACCCACATGGTGAAGCAAAGAAGCAAAACAGTGTTTAATTTCCTAGCTCATGTCTTTATATTTATCTGCAAAGACAAAGTAAATATTATGATGAGTTTCTTCTCTTCCTGAATGACTTAGCACTTAAAAAGTAAATACATGTATGGAATGCCAGAAGCTTGGGATTAATTAGTGTCACGTAACAGCTCAGCAGTGGCTAATACAATGCTCTAATAACGAAGGGAAATACAAAGGTGCAAATACTTTGAACTCATTTTCTGAGAGTGACTCAGACTCAAATGTCTTCAGGAATCATCTAGTTCCGTTGCTGTGCTCATCAGCACTGTTCCTTTCCATGAAGTCACCCAACACAACTCGGTTGTCGTTGTTTTAAGCCTTTAAATCTAGCTAAGATATAAACTTACTATAATGTCTAAGAGATGGAAACAATACTAGCATACTCTAAGTGGAAATGCTAGTTGTTGCTTATAATCAGTGGGTATTTCCTTCCGTTACACTGTTCCACAGACCTAAGAGCCACAAGCAAGGTGGTCAACTCTTCCCTGTATTTAACACCATATAGCAGACCCTTTTCTCTTTCTTAGTAGTTTACAAAGTCAAATCAATCCAGGAAAAAAATCAAACCACTACGCTCCTTAAAAGTGAGGAGAGCTTACTCTGGACATGCAATCAGTAAAGATCCTTCACTAGACCAATGGTAAAGAAGAGGATCAATAAAATGAAGAAAACATATAATGAGATAGAGTGGTACAATGGTTGCTACAATGGGCTCAAACATACTATTGTGTAGATGGCACAGAACTGGGAAGTGTTTCATTCTGTTACAAATTCACCATGAGTCAAATGTGACACTATGTCATTTACCACCAACAACATAATAATGCTTTCTGAAACCATTTAAGAACCATTCAAACATTTTCACATAACTGATCTGTCCTCTACGCCTCAGCTTTCTTTCTAGTTAAAGGTTTTAAGTTTCTCAACCACT
Organism: Elephantulus edwardii; assembly: GCF_000299155.1. Taxonomy (NCBI): domain Eukaryota; kingdom Metazoa; phylum Chordata; class Mammalia; order Macroscelidea; family Macroscelididae; genus Elephantulus; species Elephantulus edwardii. The sequence goes on along the minus strand of NW_006399801.1, from coordinate 2,161,684 downwards.
CCTCCTGTTGACACAATTTCTTGTTAATTCCCTACTTTGGAGTCTTATCTATTAAAACACTATGATTTATTATTCTTTTTCTATTAAATGAGAGTGCCAAGCAAAAAAACCCACAACTGGTAATTTTTTAATATTTTCTTGTTCATATATCAGTAAGCGCACAATGCTCATTAAATGTATTGTAAATGAATTCCTACAACTAAATATGAAACTTAACAATGAATCCTATTAAATTTTATCCTCTTGACTTTAGCCTTTTGAAATCCCTTAATATTTGGACTCTGAGCTTTTTCCACCTGGACTAGTGCCACCTCAAAAATCAGGTCAGCCTGCTAACGCTTCCAGCTGCAGCTTGATTCCCCAACACTAATCAATCAACCCTGTCAAAACGTAAATGTGGGCCATCCAGATCTCCAGCGATTCCTATGATTTCCTCAATGCTCACAAACCATCTGCTCTATCATTCATTTTCAGTCCATAATTTCTAAAATCTAAAGTTTAAAAAAATTAGCATTCTGTCGAATTGGAACCAGTTCATATCTGACCTTCCAAAGAGTTTTCAGAGGCAGTAAATACTAAGGAAGAAGATTGCTCATCTTTTTACTCACAGACCAGCTGGTGGATTAGAGGTGCATATCTTTGTGGCTGGCAACAAAACTTCTTACCACTAAGGCATCAGAGCCCCCTTCTCAAATGAATTTAGTGTATAACTATCTTCCTTAGATTTCTCTTGAATGTTCTTGGGGTTATAGCTGGAGAAGATGTTCAGAATGCTAAAATGTTATCCTTTAGGGCCTAGGGACCATTTTCCCATGCCATCTTGCCTAACCTTTCAATGGTAAAAATGTTTTGCCTTGCCCTAGATTTTCAGCATTTACCAGAACTCACATTAGGCTGCTGATTATCTGTAATTTTTTTAATAGTTCTTTGTAAATATGTATCTTTTATCCTAGTAATAGGGAGCTCTGGTGGCCTAGTGGCAAGAAGCTGTGTGCTTCCAGGCCACCAGCTGCTCCACAGGATAAAGTTGGGCAGTTTCCTCCTGTGCAATTAACTGCCTCTGAAAACCCACCAGAGGGTCAGCTACGGGTCAGTTCCAACTCTGTGGTTGTGGTTGTTGTTGTTAGGTGCTGTTGAGTTAAGCACGATTCATAGTGACCCTATGAACAAAAGATCTGAACCTAGTCCTGTCTTGCACCATCCTTGCACTTCGTGATACAAAAGAGCCCATTGCAGCAGTCACCATGTCAATCCACCTGGTTAAGGGTCTTCCTCCCCTTCACTGACCCCTCACCCTTCCCAACATCATGTCCCTCTCCAAGAAACAATCCCTTCTGTCTGAAGGATGTGAGGTGAAGCCTCATCATTCTTGCCTCCAAAGACCACTCCAACTGCACCCTCTCCATGACATATCTATTCTTTCTCTTGGCTGTCCATGGAATGTTCAGTTCTCCTCTCCAACACCACAGCTCAAAGGCATCAATTCTTTTTCTGTTATCCTTATTCATTGTCCAGATTTCAGATGCATACCTAGTAACTGGAAAGACTATGACCTGAATCAGATGCACCTTAGTCCTCAAACTGACATCCCTGCTCCTCAATAATTTGGAAAGGTCCTAACTGCAGATTTTCCCAGTACAATGCACAACAATAATAGCAACCATGAGCAACATTTGACAACCCACTCACAGTTTGCTAAATGTTGAAAAGAAATTAACTGAAATTAATCAAGGACTCTATTTTCTCAAGCATCCTGTGCAATCTCTCCTTTTCTTTATCCTCCTTCTGTTCTATATTTTTTCTCCTCCTCTCTTTCCCTCTCTCTCCCTTTATTCTTCCCTCCATCTCTCTCTTTCCATATTTCCCTTCCTCCCTGTTCCCTCCTTTACTTACTCCCTTCCTCACTGTTTTTCCTTTTAATAATTCTCACTTCACATTTCCCAGTTTGAATAAGGATTCTCCTAGTACATTGAGCAAAGCAGATGTGGAATACTGCTTCTTTTTTACTTGCCATCTGTTATCTGTTAATACTAATACATCTTTCTAAGCCTTATTCTTCTTGGACTAAAACAAGTAAACTGCTCCTGGGTTTTTTTTGTTTTGTTTTTCATTTTTGTTGTTGTTAAACAAATTTACTTCCATCTTAAGGTTAGACTTCATCCTATCTTATCTAAAGCCCCATGTGAGTCCTATGCATCTGGCTTTTTTCTGGGGCTCCTTCTTTAGGCTGAGAAACAAGGAAGAAGTACTTAAAATAGTCTAGTAAATATGAAATTGTGAACAGAGGCAGTTTCAAAGGGACGAAATTTCCTCATGGCACTGAATGCTGCAAAGAGGGTTTAAAAATGACAGAGAGAAAAAAGTGAACTTGGTGGTTGGAAGGTAACTGCTTCCAAGATAATATGTGTGTTCAAGAGAACACTTTCATTACTGTGGTAGGTGGACGGGTTTAGAGATGAGAAAAAGAATATAGCTGAGCACAAAAAACTTTCTGAACTTAGTGGTCAAAAGAAGTTGAGAGTACAGTAGCTTAAAATGTGCATGTTAGAGGAATATAAAATCAAATCCACGTTATCAAGTAAATTTCGACTCATGACAATTCTCCAAAGGAAGAGACTGCCCGCCTTTCTTCCAGTGAGTGGATACTGGACTCAAAACAATGACTTTTCAGCTTAAAGTTCAATTTCACAAAATGCCACCACTTGTTCCACATAGAACTGTTTTAATTCATTGTTACATTTCATGTCTCAATGGGGCTTTTCAATGGACTTTGTGTTGATAATAGGAGTCCCTAAGTGGTACACTCAGTTAAGTGATTGACTTCTAGCCAGTAAATTGGTGGTTCAAACCTACTCAAAGACATTTCAGAAGACATAGCTGGTGATCTATTTCTAATAGGTCAGAACCTTAAGAATCTTAAGATTTACACATGATCATCAAGAGTTAAATTTGACTTGATGTAAGGAACAATAACAACAACATGGTAGGAGAATTCTATTTCTTACTCGAATATTTTAAAGTTTGAAGATCTTTTCTTGGTGATAATGTCTCTAGTGCCACAACCTTGTCTAAACTTGGCTTGTATTTCTGGTACTTCTCTGTTGATTTAGTGTTCCAGTAATTTTTAGATAATATTCAGCAGGATTTTGAGTGTGATATTGATGATGCAGTTTGATAATTTCTACACTCGGTTGGGTCACCTGTTTTTGGATTGGGAATAAATATGGATTTTTTTTTTCCAGTCAGTTGGCCAAGTTATGGTCCTCCTGATTTCTTGGTACAACCTGGTAAACATGTCCAGGGCAGCAACTATTGGTTGAAATATGTCAATTGATATTCCATCAGTTCCTGGGGTCTTGTTTCTTGCCAATTCCATTAGGTAGCTTGAATTTCCACCTTCATCAATTGTGTCAGTGATTTATTTATTTTGGGTGTTTTTTGTTGTTGGTGGTTTTTTGTTTGTTTTTGTAAAGTGATTGTATATTCCTTGCATCTTGTTGTGATGTTTCCTGGATTATTCAATATTCTGCTCATAGCATGCTTAAGTATTGCCACGTGAGGCTTCAGTTCTTTCCCCTTAAGCAATGCCAAGTGAGCTCATCCCTTTTGATTTTCCAACTCCAGATCTTTTTACATTTCCTTATAATAATTTCCTTAGTTTGTTTTCCAAGCTGCCCTTAGAAATCCTAAAGTTCCTTAGCTTCTTGATTTCTTCCCTTTGTTTTGGCTTCTTGCCCTATGCAATATTCAAACATTTTCTTTTGACATCCATTTCAGTATTTTCTTCCTCCTCTGTCTTTGTAATGGCCTTTTGAATTTTTCATGGATGATATTTCTGATCTTCTCTCACAGCTCACCTGGTCTTCGTTCATTAGTTTTCAAGGTCTAAAATCTGTTCCTGAGATGGTTTTTAAATTCAAGTGAGATAGACTCAAGGTCAAATTTTGGGTTCTCAGATCCTCAGAACAGACTAAGGAAACACTCACTGCACTTCACAATCAGGAAAGAACTGAGTCAGGGATGAGTCCTGCCTCCATACCTTTTCAGTCTATATGTGGAACAGATAATTCAGGACTCTAGACTTTATGAGGACGAATGTGGCATCAGGATTGGAGGAAGACTCATCAGCAACCTGTGTTATGCAGACGACACAACCTTGTTTGCTGAAACTGAATAGGAACGGAAGTGTTTGTTACAGATGGTCAAAGACTGAAACCAATATGGATGGAATCTACACATCAAGAAGACAAAGATTCTCACCACTTGGCCAATTGGCAGCTCCATGATGAATGGATAAAACTGAGATTGTTCACAATTTTAGCTTCCTTGGCTCCACAATAAATACTCTTGGAACCAGCAGTTAGGAAATCAAAAGACGAATTGCTTTAGAGAAATCTGTTGTCAGGGATCTCTCCAAAGTGCTAAAGAGCAATGATGCTAGTCTAGTGACTAAGGTGTGCCTGATTCAGGTGTGGTCTTCACATTTACTTGGTATGCTATGCTAGACAATGCCTAATGATAACAGAAGAAGAATTGATGCCTTTGAGTTGTGGTGCTGGAGAAAAGTACTGGACATGTACTATGGACCACCAAGAAAACAATAGGTCTGTCTTAGAGAGGGTGAAATCAGGTTGCTCCGTGGAGGCAAGAATTTTGAAGCTTTCAGCATGTTGCCAGGAGGGGTCAGTTTTGGAAAGGTGAAGTGACAGTGCAGGAAAGAAAGACCTTGGATGAGCTGGATTGACACAGTAACTGGGATTGGGATTGGTGTGTCAGAGGCAGTGAGACTGGCTTACGATAGGGCAGGGCTCAGAGCTATTATACATAGGGTCACTATGAATGGCAGGCAACTTGATGAAACCTAACAGCAAAACAATGTTAGAGAGAGATGACTGGGATAGGAAACAATGATCTGGGTTTCCTTTCTTGCTCTACCTGACCTGGTTTGTAGTTTGGGACCAGCTCTCTGAATTAGATCTGATTTAGTAAAAATAAAAAAGAAGTTGGTAATACTTCTTTAAAATGGGAAATCTTAAAAAAAAAAGGTAGGTTAAGTTCTAGATCCTACACTTGTCAATGTGACCTTATTTTGAAATGGGGTCTTTGCAGTTGTAATCAAATTTAAATTATGTCATACAGTGGGTCTGAAATGCAATGATTAATGTCATTATAAGAAGAGAAAACAGCCACAAACAGACCCACAAAAGACCATGTGAGGACAGAGATTAGAGTGATAAGTCTACAAACAAAGGAATGCCAAGGATTGACTGGAGCTACCAGACATTGGAAGGGACAAAGATTTCTTCCTCTCAGCCTTTGGAAGGAGTAAATATTGTAAATTCCTCGATTTTGGACTTGTAGCTTCTAGGACTGATATACCAAATCTTTTCCTTTTTTAGAATAAATAAGAGGAATATCATCAATAGCCAAATGAATATAATTTCAAAGTTTAATAAATTACTTGCACACATGTATACACACACAGAGCCAACTGGGGATAACAAGTCTTACTTTATTTCGCCATTCATCAAAGACCTTTAAGTCTATGCAAGCCAATATAAAATAAAATGTAAAAAAAACTCCCTCAAAACAATGTCTGCTTTTCTGTGAACTTAAAATGAATCTTACAACATAAAGTAGCTATTTCAGTAAGGGCTATAAACTTTTATTTAAGTTTTTACAAGATCATAAAGAGCACCTTCAATCATCAGAATGCTCATATGAAAGCTGATCCAAAAGCTATGACCAGCTGTATATCCTAAAAAGAAAGCCATTCCTCTTGCAGCCTGAGAAAACTGCAAGTGCAAAAATGGACAAAACAGAGACCCAAGCAAGACAAAGCTCTGGGGCCAGAGCTGCTACCAACTCTCTCCCTTCTGACTACCCACGCCTTCTCCATGCCCAGCTCCCTCCTCACTGCCCACTCACACCCCATTCCCTGCTCCATCCCATCGGGTGCTCATGCTGTGGGCCTGGCAGCATCCAAAGGTTCCTTGCTCCCCACTCTTAGATACCCAAATCCTTTTCCTCTTAGCTCTGCCAATACAAATTTAGAGATTTTTTTGAAAGGTTAACTTTATTAAGAAACTAAGATAAGGAATTTTTTTTTTAAGAAAGCATAGAACTAAAATGTTTCTCAGCTTAACCACAATTTGGAAATTTATTCACTTGGCCATGAATCCAGCAGGGTTTCCACTTTTTACTTTTTTCACTAAATATCCCCTTAGGTTTCCTGCATGCACAGAGGCTCTGCATATTTATGTTGGTACCATTTTGATTTATTTTACATTATATTTAAGTCTGTAAGTGCTAGTGGGCTTCCACTCCTCCGCTTTTAGATGATTAAATTTCATAGTATCTTTTGGTCTTATGTGATAGAGAAGCTTTTACGTTCATTTTCAAAGCAGATGATTGGTATATTACTGTTAGATGAGGTGACTCATAGCTAACGTGTGTATGATGTTGTTGTTGTCGTTGTGTACCATCGAGTCAGAATGACCTGTAGCTGACCCTCCAGTGGGTTTTCAGAGACAGCTAATGGCACAGGAGAAGACTGCCTATCCTCCTGTGGAACGGCTGACAGAGTTAGACCATGGGCCTTCGGGATTACAGCTCAACTTCTTGCCACTAGGTCACCAGCTCTCGCTGTTGTTGTTGTTGTTGTTGTTATGTGCCGTTGAGTCGTTTGCGACTCATAGCGACCCTATGAACCCTATAAACCCTGCTCTATCCTGTGCCAATCGCACTGCCTCTGACACACCCATCCCAATTACCCCAGTCACTGAATCAATCCACCTCATAGAGGGTCTTCCCCTCCTGTGCTGTCCCTCTACTCTACCCAGCATGAATGTACCATGGACTGCCAAGAAAACAAACAGATTCATCCTAGAGAGGGTTAAATGTATATTGTTATTGTGTAGCGCAGAGTCGGAAATGACCCATAGCTGATCCTCCAGCAGGTTTTCAGAGACAGTTACTTGCACAGGAGGAGACAGCAGAAGGAAATGTTGCCTCATTCTGTGCCAATTTTATGATCATGGGTCGCTCTGTATGACCATTGTATTAGTCTATCTCATTGAGAGTTTCTCATTTCCCTTTGTCATTTACTTTATTTAGTAGACATTGCATTCTTTCTAACAATTGGTCTTTCCTAATGATATACAAACAAGAGGAAGTTTTGCATGCTCACTTTTGAGGAATATTCTATTTCTAGTCAGTCTAATGAGCATCATAGAGCTAAAGAACTGACACATTTCCCTTGTGGCTCAGCCTTTAAACTGTGCTCTTAGAAAATGGGAAGTCCAGACTTGCTCTGGAAATGGTCTTCTGGATTTTACTCCAGGTTTGTGATGTTCAAAACATATAAAAACATGTTTAAAAGAATAAATCTGTTTCCTTTCATGGAAAAACGGGTATTTTACAATAGAAGAATGGTCAGATTTTCATTAACCTAGGGATTTTTCTCTTCAGTTTATCTAAAATCATTGACAATCGCTTTTTAGCTATAAAGTTGACTCATGCTGGACAGTGCCAGCATAACCTTATACCCTCTTGGGAAAACTTAATCTAAAGGAGGAAGCTTTTAGTAATGTTAGAGTTGATTCTCTGACATGGAATCAAATTTTTATAAGGCTAGGACTGCTGGGATCCCAGCTTTGCCAGTGATTCACTCTATAACCTTGAATTTCAAAGAAGCTGGAAGTTGGGGGAAAACAGGGCATTACTTAAAGCTAAATATGGCTTTTGAACCCTTGGATAAGGTTATGAAATTAAACAAAACCCATTGCTGTTGAGCTAAATCATTTTAAAAAATGAGTCCCATTTGCTCTCTATCACTATCTTATGGAAGCAGACTGTTAGATCTTTCTCCTAGGTTGGTGCAGCTGAGCTTGAACTGTTGACCTCTGGTTAGTAGCTTACCATATAACCACTGCACCACCAGGGCTCCTTAGATAAGGTTAGAGATATTTTTAAAATGCACCACTTGCTGACAATTTGGACTTTTAGAGGTCACTGTGCTCTAAAATTAGTACTCAGGAAGGAAGAATATAGGTTGGCTAATTTTCTTGAGTCCCATTTAATTTCCTTTTTTTCAGTTTTACATAAAACACACATGAAAATTTATTCTATAGTATTCACCGATCTAGGTTGCTTCTCTTTACAGTAAAACATATCCTGCTTATAAATATGCAAGTAGTTTCCAGTAATCAAATAATGCCTTAAACTTGACCTTAAAAGTGATTCTAAAAATATCCTTTAGAACTCCTACAGTATTTTTGTGTAACTCAGAATATCTTATTTCCATTTTTTACCCTGAGGAGAGGTTACTTAGGTAACAGTGACATCCTACTAGACATGTCCTTAATGCGAACATTAAAAAGTACCATGTAAAGCACAATTCTCTCTGTAAAACCTGTAAATATATATGAATTCAATTAAACACACAATCGGTATCCTAAGTGGGTCACGTTGTAATTAGGAGATTCTACTAACAGACCTTGGCTGTCTAATAGGCACGTAGTACATTAAACTCTGTGGATGCAATTCTCCTTGACTATGGTGGAGATATCTTCAGTTAATTAAGATTTCAGTGGCCTCACAGGGCTGAAAGACAAAAAGGGCTTTTTAAGGCAGCCCTTCATCGTCTTTGCTTTTACAAAGAAATCGCCTGCGTGGACATTTTATGACAGCATTCTTCACAGTTAGAGAAAGATGAGTCTTTATCTCATTAGCTTTTATCTACCACTAATACTTTAGTCAGCTTCTACAGGGCTTGGTTATAGTCATCTTTCTTCTGCTGTACCTAGCCTGACAACTGGCACTTGGCAGATAATCAATGTTGTTATGTTGAACTGAATTTCTTTTAATGTGCTCCCTCCCATTCCAACTTGCCATTAGGAAGAAGTACAGAATTGAGTCCCTAAACCCTTTGCATTCTTGCTGTTCTCTTGCTAGACTCTTGCTTTGAACGGGCTTTATTAAGGACCTACAAAATGCAAGCCTTCGTATTCTTTATATCAGGGCAAGTAACTTCTGGGAAATTGGCTCTCCCTCACGTCTCTCTTAATTGCTCTTTTTCTTCATGGCACTTATTTACTTCCTACCGAAAGTTTTGTGTTGACTCTATATTTTCTCTGACAAAGAAAAGAGAGCTATGTCCTGGGAATGAAAGCCTATGCTTGCTGATGTGAGGTGCTGCTTTCTTTACCAAGTCTGATTGTGCAACACCCAGATCCAAAAGGGGAAATGCCAACAAAAAAAATGCCAGTTCCAAGGTATTTACTGGATGGAAACCTTGCAAAGCAATAACTACAATACAAGGAACTATTAAGAACGAAAATATAGCATGCAAAGGTCTTTTCACAGGCTAACCCAAATGCATCAGTAAGAGTCAGCAACATCTTTAACGGGAAATGCTCTTGGCAGAGAAAAGCGAGGTTAGGAGTGCTTAACTCATAAATAGAATAAGAAATATCAAAGCTACATTTGTGGGGGAAGAAGAAAAATTGAAGAAAAAGAGGGGAAAAGATAAATTCTGACAGAAAATGATAGAGTTCTGAGAAGAACTGACTTGGTGTTTAAATTACATACTGCCGAATTCTTAAGATCAAATTGAAGTAGCAAATAGGAAATTCTGACTGCTGATCTTTTTAGAATATATCTGAATGGTTGATAGTTGCCCAAATGCAGTTAGTTGGACAATGTTGTTAGGTGCTAGAGTTGCTTCTGGCTCCCTGTGACTCAATGTACAGCAGAGGACATACTACCCAGTCCTGCACCAGCCTCACAACTGTTGCCATATTTGAGCTCATGGTTGAGGCCACTACTGTCAATCCATGTCATTATGAGGATTCTTCTCTTTCACGGATCCTTTACTAGTTAGACATTGATAGACTTAATTATTAAGTCTTAACATTGTTAAGTCTGCAACAGGGCAGACCTCTTGAGAGCTTAGTAATGATAGCCTGACAATTTGGGCCTTGGTATTCTGCTACAACAGGGTTTCTGGGAAGCCCTTGTTCTGGGAAACTGGGTTATTAAAAAATGTCCTTTGAGGAAGCTAGTGATGAACATTCCCAAAGGAATTCCAATACAGTCCATCTCATACTGAATTCCTCAACATATTGGGCAGTATTACAGCTTTTAAAAATCATCCTGCTCTTAGGCAGCCTCCATTTTTCTATCCATGTTGTAAATGTACAGGATTTGTTAAACTCATTAAATCCGCTGTGACTGATCTCATTCCAACCCCTCAAGACACCACAGTCTAACTGATCAGTAGGGTTTCCAAGGCTGGAATCTTTACAGACGCGCATTGCCGCATCTTCCTCCTGAACAGTGGCTGCTGGGTTTGAATCTCCAACCTTCAGGTCATCAGTGAACAGCAAAACATCATTGGAACAGCAAAACTCCTATAAAATTTGTTAGAATCTATTTTAGCATTTATGATACTTTTCATTCTGCTGGTAGATGCTTATGTGTCTGCTGTCTATACTGAACCTAGAATTTAGAAGATTTTTATTATTATTATCTCTGTCTATAAAATCCTTTATAGTGATTAGTACAAAGTCACCACTAAATCAAAGTCTGTAAAATTACAAACTATATGGTTAAACTAATTTTGAAAGAATATTTTCTTGAGACCGATGGTTCATCTGGAATTCCTGGGTGAGAAAAGATTCAGATGGAGGAATTAGGATAGCTTATAGAAAAAAGGAGTGCATTTTAATACAAGTATTCTAATTTGTTGACAAAGGAAAAGAAAATGAATAGTAAAGTGCTAACATTACATAAAAAGACTCTTGTGGATAAATGAAGCCAGATAAAAATATTGCCATGTTCCTCTGCTCTAATTGGCATATGGCTGAACTATGGCAGTGGTTTTGTGTCATTCCAATCAGGGAGATTAGGGGTGTCACAGAGTTCCTTTAAAAAAGGGAATCCGATCTAGCTCAGTTACTCTCGTATTTTAGCAATCTTTGTCTTATATAGTATTTGTTCTGATGGAACTGAAGTTATTTCAATCAACATAATGCTCGCTACTAACTGCCACGTTATATAGTATTTTACAAAATGTATTCTTTAGTGCTGCAGAGTATTCCATTGTGTGTGTGTAGTGGTGGGGGCGGTGTATGTGTGAAGAAATGGGAATGGTTCAATGTGGACTTGACAAGATGTTGTGATAAAATAGGCAGTTTATTGGTAGTTAATTATAAAAAATAGAATGTATGTAAATCATATAAAACACAATGTGCATGAATGAAACACAATTTATATGAATGTGTATGTAAATCATATAAAACACAATGTGCATGAATGAAACACACCATCTAAGAATTGAATAAAATGCAAAGTACATGAATGAAACAAAGTGTATATGAAGAATTATATGAAATCCAATTAAAAATTTTAAAACAAAAAAGAGAATGCTTTCAGACTTGTTCTTCAAGCATAATTTTGAAGCACATCTAGTATACTGCAAATGCACTGATATTAAGATGCAAAAATTCCAAAAGACAGGATTAATTTTGAGTTGATTCTGGCTGATAAGACACACCATGTGTTACAAGGTAGAACTGTTCCAAACAGTTTTGTTGGCTGTAATCTTTACAAAAGCAAATCACCAGGATTTTCTTCCAGTCTTCAGTGTATGATTGACAGCAACCCTATAAACAAAAGATTGGAACCCTGTTCCATCCCGCGCCATCCTCACTCTTTCTGACACACAGGAGCCCACTGCAGCAGGTTAGTAGTTGAATGCAAATAATTGGCACCTCTCAAGGACACTTGGTATATAGACACTGCACAAAACACTCTCACAGGTAAAGGTGAAGGCCTGGGAGCATTTCTTTTCCAAACTTCTGATGGGGTTCATCTTTGGAATAATTCATTGTCTTCACATCAACAAAGCAAAGGCTGTCAGCCAGAGCTGGAAATAGCCTTATTACATGGAACTATGCAGAGCCGGACTTTATAATAATGGTGTCTGTTAACAATGGGTCTCATCTGGCCTAGGTTCTCCATCTTCCATTATTTTTTTTTCTCTTTAAGGCAAAGTGAAACTCTTATACCTAGCTGAAGCTCAAATTTCTAATTTAGGAAAGCATGCATTTTCTACTTGACAATGCTTTCTCAGTACCATAAGCCTTCAATTTCTGCTTCCAGGCAATGAACAAAGTTCTCATTTCCAGAGAAAATCTGATAGGTCTTTTCAAAGAAAATCCTAATTGGTAGCACTGCTGAACAACAGGGAAAAAGAATCAAAGAGAATAGGGTTGAAAAGTCCAAGAAAAAAATAACTTTCTTTGTCTACTAATAACTAGGATTTAGGAAACAAGGAAGGGTGGACTTGCATTCCATTTCTGATTTACTGAAATGATAATTTTTAATGATTTTCCTCTTAAGATTCTATCTACAGCAGGGCTGAAAAACCATCATAAAAAAGAGTCAAGTGGCTGTAGAGAGAATACTCCCTACATTCCGTCTCCTGCAGGCCTTTCCCAGTCGGATAAATGGGCATAGGAGTTGTGGTCTGCAGAAAGCAGGTAAATTTTGACTTACCTCTGAGCCTCTTCAACCTCTGCTCCCTCCGCCTCCTTCGCACCACCAGCAGGAGAACAAAGAGTAGCAAGACCCCGACCAAGATACACGAAATGGTCACCAGCATCTTGAGCCCTTCGTTGGTGGTCAGCCCTTCTTCACTTTGGACAACTGACTTAATGAGTGGAGGGATTGTACCTGAAAACAGGGTCATGATGTTAGATGACTATTAATGAAGACAAAATGATGGCGTTTTTTTAGGGATGATGGGTTATAAATACCGCACGGGGTGAGCCGAGGGTGTCCAGGGTGATGAGAAATGAGAGAAATGCTTCACCTATGTCCTCACTAACTCAGGGTCTATCCCTCCTCTCTGTCCAGATTTCAAGCTTCTTTCATATCTCATTGAGCTGGGATCTGCACAAAAGCACCTTTCTCTGAAGGACATAATTTTGAAGGAAGACAGAAGCATATTGTGTCCAGGTGAGGTGCTCAAAAAAGCCACACTACATTTGCTTAAAATTAAGTGTCCTCTTCACATCAAGAGTGGAATTTTGTGGAGGCTGTTTGACAAATTACACATCAAAGGGGAACAACAGGGTTTACTAGCAGACAGGAGATGAGCTTTTGGGCTAAGGTGTCACACACTGAGCAGCTTAGTGAAGCTTCAAAGCCCTTTCCATTTGGTTATTCCCTTGTTTTTTGTTTAACACACGTGTAAAGCTAAATCTACTTTAAAAACTGTTGTTTTAAGGAATAAAAGCTACACACAGTTTTTTCCAAAAGGGAACGATAGTCTCTAACACATACATATTTGCTGATCAGACACTGTCCAGCAATGCTATGAGGTGCAGATTGCTGAGATTTCCTACAGAAAGGAACTGCTAAAGAGAAGGAATTCTGAGTTCTACTCTGCTTTTCTACGCACCTTTTTGTGTGCTGACTGCAAGGGATACAGAGAGGCAGAGAGAAAAAAAATACATGTTTTATGGGATCAAGGATTTTAACATCCTCTGTCATATAGGACGCCTTACCCGACTGTATTTTTCATGTAAAATAAAGGCCATTAGAGTCAATGCTTTAGAAAAAAAATTGCAAAAATATTTCTCTCCAGAGCAAAATTTGTCTTGATCTTGTGTTAAGTAAATAGAGCAGGGATAATAGATACTCTGACCTCCTATATTATCTGCCAAGGTCAAGAGGAGTGTTCTTCCACCCTCAGAAGGTTGACAACAGGACACCCTGGTCCTAAATGCATAGAACCTCAGCTAAAAGGCTTTTATAGAGACCGATGTAAGGATAGGTCTTTAAAACAAAGAAATCCTAAGGAAAAGTAGACTAGCGATAGAATAGTCAAAGAAATTTCTCCAAGTGGAGTAATTTGGACTCTGGCTAGATATGGCTGGAAGGCTACTTGTCATTGTTTTTCTCAAACTGGAAAAGTAAAAGTCTTTGCATAAGAAGAGGCAAAGGGATGCCATACCTATGTATCTGTGGGACTGGCTCAAAAAATAACCCTGTCATATTTTAAAAGTAAAAGAAAGATAAGCATTTTTATTTCCTGTCTTAATAAAGCCACGTATGCACTGTACTGTTAGTAACAATATTTTGTTCCCATGATGGTAATCTATGATGTTGCATAAAAAGAGACAATTATAGGTTTTAGAATAAAAAAAAACAGATTGAAAATCTGTGAGGCACTTTTTCTGTTAGAGTAACAACTTCCAGTTGTACACATAAGTAGTTTCAAAATGAAATGAATTGTTAGAAACAAACTCCTCACATGCACACATGGGCTGCACTCTGTGGTGTCTACATGGATTGCAAAATATCCAGGAATAGAAGGTGATTAATCAGAATCAGGTAATGTAAACATTAATTTAAAGAAGTATATTTGTTATTGAAACATGTTTGTCCTTGCAAAAAGCTCTGGTAAACACTTAAATGCTTAGTGAGAATATGTGATGTCAAAGTGCTTATGGCCAAAGAATCAAACCATGTTAGGGGCAGAAACCAATTTGAAGGTGCTACTTTGTACGTGATGATTTATGATGATGGCAGCTTTGAAAGAAGTCACTCATAGCTGAAGGCTAAATAAAATAAGAGTAAGGTAGATTCGAAAAAATATCAGCTCGCAGGGAGAAGCGTTGCACTCTGGAAAATATTCATGCTGCTTCAGGGTCTTGGGACAGAGAAGGATCTAATGGTTGCTGCTCAAGCTGGGATAACTAATCCCAGAAAAACTTGTACTTAAGACTTTCTACTGTCAGAGGAGCCTAGGCTCTGGCTGGGGAGGGAGAGGGAAGTGAGGAAATAACCTTAGATAATAGTCAGTGATGGGCATAGACAGTGAGTGCAACATGGGAGGCAGAACCAACTGTAGGTCCATCAAGGTCCAGGAGAAAGCAATCATTTGAGTATCCCAGATAGCATTAGTTTGTTTACTTCTTTTTGGCTCTGGACTATCCTTTTCCTAAGGTATTGTAATATATATTCTAAACGCCTGCTAGAGTTTTGTTTTGTTTTTAAAGCAAGATTCCAAATTCACATAATCAAAGGAGGAGAACCCACTCCAGGTTTACACATAGTGACTACAATACTAGGGTCTTTGCTTAGGTACAGACAGACACTCTGTGTTAACTCATTCCTGCTTGACGTGGAACATGCAGGGGGCTTTAGAGGAAGCCTGTGCCCACTAGAAGCAAAGGCTGGGGCTGGGGTTCAGGCTCTCACATGACCTCTTAGATTAGAGCCTCCAGTTCAGTTGCTGTCACTCTATGACAGCAAACCACCGAGGGATTTCAGGAATCAGCATCTACACGATGTTACCTAGTGCATTCTGAAGTTCTCTGGTTGAAAACAATGGGTTTGGGGTTTGGGTTTTTAAAGTTCCCTAACTACAAAGCTTAAGAAGTTCTGTATTGTCAATGATACAGTTCCTTTTATCCTCACCGGGCTGGGAATTGCCTCACATAAAAAAAAATAATGACCCTTGATATGGATTGTAGAAAAGGATAACAATTTAAAGAATTTCTTGCTGGTCAAATAAACGTTAAATGACACCTCACCTACATTTCAGAGATTCCTTTAAAGCTGTCAGTGCATGCATATATGAATGTGTGTGGGGGGTGTGTGTGTAATGGGAATGAGTGTGCATATAGACAGTGTATTGGTGTTTATATGAGTGTAACATATATGAGCATGCATACATTATACAGCCATGTGCATGTGTGAGCATGTGTGCTGCATGTATGCATGCATATGAATGTGCTTTGTGTGTGTATGTGTGTAGCATATACATGGGCATGTGTATGCGTGTTTGTGTGTATTATGAAAGGTTACACATGTGTGTTCTGTGCATCTGTTCACAACATGTGTGTGTTATAGGACTATGTGTGTTATAGATGCATGTGAGACTGTGTATACGTGCTTTTTGTGCACTGCACGTGAGCATATGTGGGTTGTGTGAGCGTGAATGTGCACACATAGGTATGCATGCTAATATCCCATCACTACTGTCAGTGACACATTTCAGCTTAGAAATTAACATGACCTCCTTTACTATGGAAAACTGTTCTGGTACATGCAATTTAAGGGCTTAATGAGAGCAAAAAAGAAAGTTGTTATGTGGATTGGGATGGGGTGGGCACAGGGGTGGAAGAAAACAAGAACAATGTTAGCTCACAGTCATTGGCAAAGACACAGGGCCACGTGGTATAGAATCCTTCAACTCTAAAATAACTATTACAAGATTTCCTAATGAGGTTCCTTGTGGAATCTTACTTCTAGACACACAAGGACAGTTACCTAAGGACTGTTAACTAAAGAGCCCAGCAGGGTGATGAATGGCATAGATGCCTAATGCATTCTGTGGACAGTGGGTGTCTGATGTCGAGGATGAATGTTAAATGGGGGAGGGGACTGAGAGCCCATGCGCTTCTCTTTCTAAGAGGACCACAGGTGACAAGACTACACAGTCAGCTGCTTACTGCCATCGTAGTTGAGCGTGGCAAAGTTGGCCTGCTTCTCTGCACAACCAGCACTGTTGCACACCCGCATCTGCAGCTCATACCAAGTGGCCTCCTGCAGGTCATATAAAATGTATGACTTGGAGAGAGAGGTCCGCTGAGCTGTGGTCCAGACCGTTGTTCCAAAAGGTCTGTACTCCAGTGTGAAGGAAGTGATGGGACAGCCGCCATCATTCCAGCCAATGAGGTTCAGCCGTACACGCGTGGTGTTGATGCTGGCAAAGAGTTCTTGTTCCTTTGAAAACTGGGGCTCTGCAGGAGAATGCAAATTGGGAAAATCAGTTCATAGAATAAAACACTATCCTTCTCAGCCTAGGTAAAGAGCTCAGTCTTGCCCACAGGTCACTGACAATAGTACAGTACATTAATAGGATGTTGTGAAGGATGTAGGTATGAGAGGGAAAACTAGATGGGCAATGTTTATCAGGGGATAGTGGTTGTTCATAGCTAAAGTTTTCTATTTCCCTGATAAAGACCTGGGTTTGATTCCTGACCAAATCATATTAGTCATGTGCAGCTACCACCCATCTGCCAATGGAGGCAGAACGGGTTTCTCAGGAGCTCCCAAACGTGGCCTGGTATTCTGCTTCTCAAAACTAGTTACTGAAACCCTATGGGTCACAGCAGTCCAATTTTGGTGCGTTGGGTCACCACAAATCAGAAACAGACTTGAAAGCAGGTATATGAGGTCTTTTTTAGAGTTTCCTGAAAAACAACATTATTTTAATTTATGGATTTCCTTCCATAGCTCTCACACAGCAAAAAAGTGGATTACCAACTACATTCCCATTAGGATGGGCTTGAGAAGACTGAGTTAGGTTTAGGAACGCTAACAGGTGATCCTTGCTTTAAATTCTTGTTATTGGAACCCAGCGAGTTGGGTTAATGTTTCTGGACAACTCAGTCTCTTATCATCTAAAGTCTCACTACTTGTTATCACAAGCTCAGAAGTCAGACTCAAGTAATGTCCTCTCCATCTGACTTCTCACTTCTGCCATTCGAGCTTCCAGGTCTGACTTCGGTATAAGGGGAACCTGCCAAATCCGGTCTTCACCTTTCTCACTACACTCTCACACAGGTACAGTATCTGTCTCAATCTTCCTGCCTTCCTGCGTTTCAGGATTCACTGTTGAACATCATTGCCTTGAGGTTCTGCTCTTAAGACTATTGTTGTTATGTGCTGTCGAGTGGCCTGTGACTCACAGTGACCCTATGTACAACAGCTCTAAACCCTGCCCTATCATTTGCCAATCTTATTGTCTCTGACACACCTACCCCCATTACCTTAATATCCAAAGTCTCTGTAAACTTTCATTAAAATTAATTTTTAAAAAAAGACTAGAAAAGGGAATGTATATTGGACTCAGTCACTGTGAAAAACAATATATACAAGCTTTGTAAGAAAACCAGTATAAAAGAATTTTTTTTAAGAGAGACTTACAGGCAAGGTGAAAAGTATAGACAGATGGGAAGGGGGTGTGATGGGGATGTGTTAGTGACTAAAGGGAAAATTTCCTCTGAAAAGTTTGAGAAAACAAATTCATTTTATTGCTACCCAACCTGAACATTGTCCTGATCTTTAGATGATACTCTTTTTAACAGCAAATGGAATATTGAGCACTTTAATTGACTTTAAAGACTGGCCATCTGTTTCATTTACACCATAGCCAAATTAATTTTTGGAATAACAATGTTCAAATACACAAGTGTACAAATACACAAGGAAACTTTAAGGACTCTAGTTCTCCCTTTGACCTGGAAAACAGAAAATCTTGAAAAAGCAACTCATACATACCTTTCCCTAATGTTTTTGCTTCAATGATTTCACTTATGCGTCCTGGTCCCACTCCATTTTGGGCTGTAAGAGTGAATTTATACCAAGTACCACATTTCAGATTTTCCAGGCGGTAAGAGCGTTCACTTGGGCTGATGGGAAAACTCCCCCACTGTTCACTGTTATCCTCAGAGTACTGCAATATGTATCCTTCAGAAAATAAAAAAGATTCAAGTGAATATGTTTGCTTTCCACTTGAAGTTGGCCTGTGTTTTCTTTTTTTTTTTTTTTAATAGATTGAATTGTGACCTTAAAAATATGTTCTATAAATCCCACTGTCTCTACCTGTGGATGTAATCCCATTTGGGAATAAATTTGCATTTGTCATGTTTATGAAGCCCCACACTTGAGTTATTAAAGGAGTAGATCAGGCACAAAGGCAAGTACCAAAAAAAGGGAAGACTATCACAATGTGAGACTGCCAAGAAATTCCTTGGAGAAGCTGAGATAGGGTCCTTCCCTCAGAGAAGATGGAGAGAGAAAGCCCCCCCACCTCATCCCCCGCCCTGGAATCTACACTCTGGATTCCTACTTCCAGCCTTCTGAAATATGGGAGAAACATGTCTCCTTGATAAAACTATATCCTTGATAAAACTACACACTTATATTATATGGGGGGTCACCCTTCCATCCTTGCTTCCTTCCTTCCTTCCCTCCCTTTTTTCTCTTTGTCCTTCTTTCTCTTTCTTTCTTTCTTTTTTAAGTTAAAACGCCATTAAGAAATTAAGACAATGCTGTGTGAGAGAAAGAAGATTCTCAGAACTCAAACATCTTGAGGAGCAAACATTTTAAATCTTCCCAATTCCGGGAAATTTAATACTGGCTGGGAAAAGTACTGTGAGGGTGAATTGATGAGTGAGGTATTTAGGCCATGCCAGACATCATCACGGTGGTATTGTTAGATAGTGTAACAAAAATAAAACCACTTTCTTCTCACTCCTTTTTAAAAGCCAGGTTGGCCAGTAAGAACAAATGCCGAGTCTCTAAATATCTGTCCTTCAAAGGATACATGCTGAAATCCTTGATCAGGAGAAGGCTAACACTGAGGTGTGGTTTTGTTTGTTTGTTTGTTTTGTTTTGTTTTTAAATTTTATTTTATTATTTGTGTGTGTGTTCCATCAAATCAGATCTGACTGGTAGAGGAGGTACAATCGTCCCTTCTTCTCCAGGAGAGCATCTGGTGGATTTGAACTGCATGCCTCTGGGATTGCAGTGCGGCTTCCTTCCACTAGGCCACCAGAGCTCCCTACACTGAGGTTTTTTCCAAGATAACTAACAGGGTAGAAAAGGTTTATGGATCCTCATATTGTTGTTGTCACATGCTATCCAGTCAAGTATGACCCATAATGATCCAATGAACAACAGATCTGAACCCTGTCCTATCCTGTGCCATCCTCACACTTCCTGACACACAAGAGGCTATTGTGGCAGTCACTCTGTCTAATCCACTCAGTTGAGGGTCCCCCTCTCCTTTACCAACCCTCTGCCTTTCTGAGCATCATGTCCCTCTCCAAGGAACAGCCCCTACTAACAACATGTTGAATATCCTCGGGAGTGGTCATCGACTCAACGAATCAACTACTCTCCCTCCCTCAATGCTCTTGGAGTTTGCAACTCACAGTCACAAGGGAAATTTTCTGCAAGTTCTGAGTCATCCCAATCTTTCAATGGTATACTGGTTGATCCCTCATTTAAAAAATTCCTTTGATGTCTCTTTTCTCCTCATGATTCTATTATCTCTACCTTTACCACCAACCTCAACTATCCATTCTCAAGCATTAACCATATCCTTCAGAATGGACACATTTTGACTCCTGACTCCTCAATACCATTGACTGTGACAAGTACAATATTTCAAATACTCATTCGTTGCCTTTGCCTTGGAAATAGATACTAAGATGGGTTCCATTTTTAATACCTACTGATCTTAAGTCTTGCTTGTTCTACGTCCCCATCTTTCACATTCAAAGAATTAAAGTTTCACTGTATTTGAACCTAGAGCCCTAAGTCCTCAAAACTTTAGCCTTTCTTTAAGTGCCTTATTTTATTTTCTCATAAAGCCTTCTAATCTCAAGAATCTTATTAAAAGCCTAGATTGAACTCCTTATAAAACTATCAAACTACTGATCACATTGGCCTTGGTGGTAACCAATCTTGGGATCCCAACACTCACTCTTCTTCCCAGCAGCACAACATCCCTTGAGAAAGTCACTGATCTGTAAACATCATGGCTGCTACAATTAATGTATCTATTGCAGGTCGGTACTGTTTGCTGCATGGCAATTACTTTCTTCTTCTATTAATGACTCCCTGTTGCATTTCACAGAGCAGCGGTTCTAAATCTTTCCCAGTCTCCTCCAATTCACAAGCACAGTCTTACCTCTACTCATCCAACTATTCACTACCTTTTCTCATTCTAAAGAAAAGTGAATGAAGCTCCTCCTCTTCACCCAGGAGGGTGGTGATAAATATTTAACAGCTGGCTACTTAAAAAGACCTCAGTGAGGCCTGATTTGTAGTATCTTCTGACTTCCAACACATCTAAATATCCCTAGCACATTTTTTATTATTTGGTAGGAAGATGAGGAAGCGGAGACAAATGTGTCTAATGAACTGGAAAAAAGCAAGTACAGAACATCATGGAATGAAATGGAAAAAGTCCTGCATCTCCAACTGTCACCTATCCTTTCTCCTCTCTCAGAACAAAGGGTGGCTCTGCCTTCTGAAGTCCCTCCATCCTTTTCCACCTAGTATACGTAGGAACTTTGTGTTTTTCTTGGTCATCCAGCATCCTCCTTCCATATCTTTTGTTTCTTCCTCTGAATTAACTCCATTTCTCTGTTCCATACATTTCCTGGGGGCACAAGGGTTAATTAAGTACTTGACCACTAGCCAGAAGGTTAGCAGTTTGAACCCACTCCAAAGTGCCTCAGGAGATAGGCCTGGATATTGGCTTCTGAAAGGACACAGCCTCAAAGACCTCGTGAAGCACTATTCTGCACACCCAGGGTCACCATTCCCCATGAGCTGGAACTGACTTGATGGCAACTAATAACACAATGTTTACCGAACTTGCTCAGAAGTATGTCTCTGAAATCCACACAGGCGAGACTTATCATGATAATCATTCCATTCAATATAAAAAAAAAGTGTAAAAAAAGATCACTGCCATCGATTCAGAGCTGATGTATAGTTGAGCTTCCAGCAGGTATTTGGAAGCTGTAAATCTCATGGAAGGGCACTGCTCATCTTTTCCCCTTGGAACCTTGGTGGCTTCAAACTCCCAGAGAGGTACCACCTTTGAGTTAGTGTCACAACTTCCTACCCACCCTACTTACTCTTTTCTATTATACGTAATTAGTAAGACCTTTGTGCAAAGAGATTATTTCCCACATCAACTAACTCAAATTTCTGTATTTTTTATTTTATTTAGTTCTTTTTATTTGAATAGTTATAGTTTTCATTTTCATATAACCACTCATATACATGTTGTTTTATAACCTTTGTTTCCATTGATTAAGATATTTACAGTATCAAATCAAACTCTTACTGTGTATTTCATTTACTTCCTAAATCGGAATCATAACTGTGACATAGTTGAATGCATGAATGACTACATAAACGAACGAATGACATAGTGTTGACAAAGTGGAGAAGAAACATCCTTCAAAATCTTAGGGGAGAAATTACCTCTATTTTTTTTTTTTTCATTTGTGCATTTGTTAATGTTTAACATAAAGTGAAGGCTGTAAAATAATTTTGTGAATGGAATTTCTTGGATGCATGATTTAAGCATCTACCAATACCGTAAAAGTAGAAATGTGGTTTCTTATTGGGGTAATGCAAAACTTAGTATGTAATGTAATTTGAGAGAATGGATAAACAAATAAATAGTCATTATTTGGTAAAGATTTGTTACTCAGCCTGTAAGTAATGATAGTAACTATTGTGAATAACCTCTATCTTATTACCTCTGATCGAACTGCCCCCATTGTCTCCAGGGAGCCAAGAAAGGGTAATGGAGGAAGACGTGGTTTTGGATACTGTAAGCCGAGGTTGATCTGGTGGAACTAGATAGGAAACAGTGTTTTAAAAAAAGAATAAGAATTAGTTTTTCCACATCTTTAAGCTTTCTTAACAGTCATTTTTACCAAATCATTTTTAACAGCCATTTATTAAATAAATGTTTTAGGTTGCCAAAATATGCAATTCACTTCTGTCAAAGTGTCTAGTTAGTTGATATCCTGGGCTAAAGAGATAGAGCAGAGTGAATCTATTATTTAAGACAGTTGGCTCTCACAAAAACTCAGCCCCATTTCTACTTTGATTTATAGCTCACTCATTTCCTCACAATTTTTTTTTAAATTCCTGAATTGTTCATTGTTAATTGAAATCTTTCCTAAACCTAATAAGGTGGCATGCATCATTTTACTCTGGATTTCTGCCATGACTCAAGTGAGGAAGATCAATGACAAGCAGCCAGCTGTTCTGTGATCCTCAGGAATGGAAAGGAGCAGGGGGAGGAGACACTGAGGGTCCCTACTTGTGACTCACTCCACTGCTAACTGAAAGGAAGGCAGCGTGAACCCCCTTGTCACTGCCCTTGAAGAAAGGCCTGGTGACGTGTTCCCACACAGCACAGCCCAGGGCACCCTGTGAAGCAGTCCTCTGAAACACAGAAGGTCATCACGAGTTGGAAGTCAGATGCCAATGAATTTTTAGTTGGGGTGGATTTTTTTCATTTTTAATAAGTCAAACCAGTTTCTTATGAGTCAACCAAGTCTTAGGATAACACTATGTGAACCAGAGTAGAAATGTGCTTCCTGACTTTTAAAAAACCCAGCCTGAAAGGCTGAGTTTTCACCAAGAGATTTCCAGGGATTCCTCCCAAGGCACCTCTGGACAGACTCAAACCAGCACATTTCTGAGTGTTCAGCAGAAGCCCTTAGGACACAGTGGTTAAAGCACTGGGCTGCTAACTGAAATATCAAGCTCACTGCCTGCTCTGTGGGAGACAGGTGTAGCAATGCACTTTAGTAAAGATTTGTAGCATTGGAAACTCTGTGCGGCAGTGTATTCACATCAGTGCACTTGGCTCTATGTGTTTCAAGCACACAACATGTGTCTTGTACACACACACACACACACACACACACACACACACACACACACACACACACACACACACACACACACCCCGCTCAGCCCTGAGGCCAAAAGTGTATGCCTCTGAGCTGCAGCACATGGATTTAAAAGCCTATGTAAGGCTTAAAGATCACATACTTCTAGCTAATAAGTCTGCATATTATTTCAAACTGGCTCTGAGGCCAGAAACACCAAAGGAAATAGTGAAATTCAGAATCCGATTACCCAATTTGCATAGAAAATTTCACATAAAATGTCTTCTCTTCCTCTGAGAGAAGTAGTTTGATACTTTGAGTCAAGGCCTGAGCAGCAGACCTAACTCTTTAGAGTCACTGAAGAGTGTCTCTTTTCTAAAATAGAAATGCTCAAGGACATCAATTAACTTGAAATTCCAGCTCAATTTTTGCAAGTTTGTTCTGGGTTTGTTTGTTTGTTTTAATGTATTCTTCCCCCTCTTCCCTCACTCCTTCCTTGCTTACCACTACTACGGACAATGCTGGTTTTGGTTTCTGCTGCCTGAACTTTACAAGCCTGATAACACTTAAATTCAAGCAATATATACTTTCATTTCTCTACCAATAATAAATCCAACATAAACCAGATCAGTAGTCATCTAGGAATTTTATTCACAATGCTAATACAAAGAGCTTTGAGAATTGTCTACTTTCTGTGTAGACAATATCAAGAAATAAATTTAAATTTCCTGTATTCAATACACTCAGCTATTTTAGTAATATATTTAGAGCTTCTGTTAGGTTCATTTTTGCATACAGTACATATAAAAATTTAGCAGAAAAATTTATTAGCAGACATAAGCGTACAATTAAGACCCATTATATTCAAATTTTGTTTGTGCTTTGTGAGTTATCCTTATAGACGTATAAATAGTGCAGTCAGTGGAAATTTTAATAACCTCTTAATGAAGACTTTTTCAGAGATGCATATATAAAGAGAAAAGGGACTATATACATATTAAAGCATAAACATGCTCTAGCTCTGGAATTATGAAAATATATTTCATTTTCTTTGATTTGTTAAATTATATTTTCCAAAACTGACACACTTTTTTTGGTAATATGAAAATAGCAATTAGCTCTTGAGGTTGATTTTTAAATGTGCTTGATTTGAGTCTTTGCATAAAGGTATGTTTACAAACATGCAAAAGAAATCATTAAAAAATGTCTCAAACTCCCATACCTTGTACTTGTAAATTTAAAATGATCTCATCGGATCCCCAGTTGTTGTTGGCGACACAGCTGTAATAGCCAGAGTCTTCGGCCTTCACTGTGCGGATGATGAAGCTCCCGTTGCTGAAGATGCTCCTTCGCCCATCAATCGTTACTAGACTGGGTGTCCCGTTACTACCTCACAGGAAAAAAAATGCACAGATTAAAGAAATTACAACCCCAAATAGCTGAAGGTGGCGAAAAGCATACAGACTCTCTTGGAAGCAAATAATCCATTTGGAAGCTTAATAATTCTTAAATCATGTAAGAACTACAGTATAATTATATGATGGAGAGAATCAAGTAACTGAGTTTTGCTCTTTATAAAAAAAAATGGTGTGCTGAAGGGTAGGCCTGTGCCAAGGGCCTGGGTTCTGGTTCGAGTCAGTGGGTTTCTCACCCATGCCAACGACAGCTGTGTCTCCAAATGGGCTTCTCCCTCCTCCACTGATAGGCATCAGACACTTTCTCTGCTTGGCAATTCTGGGATTTCCTTCTGTGGGCAGAAGCACCAGTTTGACCAAATCGGTCTTCTGCACATAAAGGTAACTATCATTTGGGATCTCTTGGAGATTCACTTAAAGTTAAGTTGCTAATTACTTTGACATAAAAAATGAAATGGAATACCAAGAATGATGACTTGATCCTAGCAAAAAGAGATCTCCACCCTCATACCCAAGTGCCATGGTAATGGACTGCCCAGCAGCCTGCAACCACAGGCTGAACTTGACCTTGAGAGATGGCATACTTGTTTTGAATGAAGTGACTTCAGATGCGATGAGAAAAATGATGGCTGGTCTACACCTACTACTAAACTAGGTTAAGCCTTTCAAGTGCTTTTGTTTGAAAATAGTTGCTCTTTTGAATGATGTAAGATTTCTGTACTGATCAAGTGACTCTTAATTCTCATTTATGTGCACGTGCATGTGTGTGTGTGTGTGTGTGTGTGTGTGTGTGTGTGTAAAAGACTTAAATTTACTGCTGTGCGATTTACAGCCTCTAAAAATCCACTGTAGGAAGGGATAGCTATGAATTGGTTTAAGCTTGAAGGCAATGAGTTTGAGGGTGTTTTATACACAACACACACACATAAATATAATCTTACTTTTATCTATCTATGTAGATAAGGAGTTCCTAAGTGATGCAGTTGGTTAACACCCTGGGCTGCTAACTAAAAGGCTGATGATTTGAGTCTACTCGAAAGTGCCTCGAAAGCAAGGCCTGGTGATCTACTAAAAAAATCAGCCACTGAAAACCCTGAGGAGCCCAGTTCCACTGACACTCAAAGGGTCTACATGCATCAGAACTGATCCTACAGTAATTCATCGTTCTAAATCAGGCTTTGTATTCTAATGTATATCCTAGTTTCTTCCTCTGAATGAAATAAATCACTTTAAAAAGTTATATCGTTACCCACTTTTGATGTTGGATGCTATTATTTTAACAATTAATTTTGAATACTGAAAATCAGATTTTATATTTGAAAAGTACTAATGCATTCTATTTCTGTAAGATAATTTCTGAGAGAGTATGAGTGATGGATGGTTGGTATATTATCTTGAAGAAGAGCTAAGTCTTCCCATAAACTTGGGCACATTCATCTCAGTTACACAGACAAATAACAGGATAAGATACAGCAAACTTCCAAAGATTATTGGATTGATTAGGATCTTTTTCTTGAAAATGTCCCGTTGTGAATTTACAGGCTCTGAATTCAGAGAGGACTGACTTCGTAAGTCATATCCTTTAGGTGTTAAAGTGGAGGATGCCTTCTTCTCACCTCTCTTGACCCTCTAAGGGTTGGTAGATTTCCTGGAGTATTCACTATCACTAATAAATTCACATCAAAAGACCATCAGGCCCAACACAAGGAGGCACCCCATAATTTCTTAGGGTTTAACTAAAGGTGTACATTGGGTTACTGGTTACCTGTCCTTCATCCACTTCACTGCTGGAGAAGGGTCTCCAACAGCTTTACAAGGTAAGACAATGTCTTTCATCCATGGAGTTGTCACTGTCCCACTGAAGGTCAGGATTCGAGCAGGAGCTGGAACACCAAGCAAAGTGGAAGCTCAATTCCTCCACTGGCCTGTCCACAACAGAGGCCAACATGGCCCTTCCAAATAGAGCAAAACACAAAGAAAGGACTGGACGAATGTCCGTTAATGATTCACCCCTTAGCATTGTTCTCGGATAGTAAACATAGAAGGGATTTTTTATTGCAAGAACATACAAAAGAATAGCTGCCTTATTGTCAATTTTTTTTCCTATTGAGTAAACATAAGAAATCTAAATTAAGTATTTGGAGGCTTCATAAGCTGAGCAGCTACAAGCTGTGTTTTCTATGAGTCCAATTATTCTCCAAAACATTTTATTAAGCAATTTATCTCAACACCAAAACTACACATTAAAATATACTTTTAATATCTGAGAGAATAGAGACCACAAAGCATAAAGCCCCCAAAGGCAAGAGGAAGTAAAGCTGGAAAAACTAGAATGTATCAATTTTGTGGCACTTTCCTGCCTTTATTATATCAACTTAACCTTCAGCACAGCCATGAAGGAAGATGCACATTGTTGAGAAGTTTTTCTTTAATAACACTTTGCTTGGGACAATGGCCCTGACGCCCAAGTAGGAGGATTTCTAGGTGTGTCTGTAAATAGATCAGTCACAAAATAGGTGGTGTAGACAAGAAAAAGCCTCAGGCGGACCTGCATGGTTAGGGGCCTGCTACCTGGACAACACCCTCAACGGGCCACGCTGTAACTGGTTGCTAGCACTTCATCCTTGTCTTTTGTTGTTATTATTGTTGTTAGATGCTGTCTAATTGCATCTAGCATACTGATTCATAAAAACCCTATGAACAGGCCTGAACCCTGCCCTATCCTATGTCATCCTTATCTTCCTTCTTATCTGTAGCACATAGATTCCTTTACTGAAGTCACTGATTCAGTCCATTTCTTTGGGTGTCTTCCTGTTGTTGTTATGTGCCATCAAGTAGCCTGCGACTCATAATAACCCTATGTACAACAGCCCTAAACCCTGTTCTATCCCATGCCAAACTTATTGTCTCCTGCACACATATCACCATTACCGTAGTCACTGAATCAATTCACCTCATGGAGGGTCTTCCTCTTCTGAGCTATTTCTCCAACCTCCCAAGCATGACGTCCCTCTCCAAGGACTGTGCAACATGTACTAAGTATGTCAGACAAAGCTTCAGAATCTTTGCCTCTGAGGAGCAGCCTGGCTTCACCCTCTCCAAGATGAAATTGTCTGTTCTCCTAGCAGTCCATGGTATACTCAAAAACTCTTCTCCAGAACCACAGCTCAAAGGCATCAATTCTCCTTCTATCATCCCTAGTCACTGTCCAGATTTCTGATCAATAGCAAGTAATTACAAAGACCATGGTATGTATCAGACACACCTTAGTCTCCAGATTGACATCATTGCTCTTCAGTACCTTGGAGAGGTCACTGACAGCAGACTTTCCCAATGCAATTCATCTTTTAATTTCCTGGCTCCTGATACCAAGAGTGTTGATTGTACAGCCAAGCAAACTAAATCTGTTAACAATTTCAGTCTCCTCACCATCTATCATGATGTTGTCAATAGGCTCAGTGGTGAGAATATTTGTTTTCTTAATGTTGAGCTTCAATCCATATTGAAGGCTACAGTCCTTGACCTTCTACAGCAAGTGCTTCAGGTCCTCCTCATTTTCAGGAAGCAGGGTTGTGTCATCGGCATAACACAGATGCTGTTGTTGATGAGTCTACCTCTAATCCTGAGGCTACATTTCTCCTCATGGAGCCCAGCATCCAGGATAATCTGTTCCACATATAGATTGAAAAGATACGGAGATAGGACCCATTGTTGGCACACACTGTTCCGAGTTTTGAACCATGCAGTGTTTCCTTGCTCTGTCTGACAACTGTCTCCTGGTTCCAGTATAGGTTTTGCATATGCACAGTCAAGTGTTTTGGGATTCCCATTCTTCTCAGAGTCAGCTACAGTTTGGTATGATCCACACAGTCAAGTGCCTTTGCATAGTCAATGAAACACAGACATTCCTCTGGTACTTTGTGCTTTCAGCCAAGATCGACATTAGCTCTAATATCCCTAGTGCCACGGCCTCTTCTAAACCCAGACTGGACTTCTCGCAGTTCTCTGTTGATGTGCTGGTCTAGTCATTTTTGGATAATCTTTAGCAGAATCTTGCTTGCATGTGATATCAATGATACTGTTAGATTATTTCTGCACTCTCTCAGATCACCTTCTTGGGAATGGAAACAAATATGGATCTCTTCCAGTCAGTTGGCCAGGTGATTGTCTTCCAGATTGCGCGGCACAACTTGGTTAGAATATTCAGGGCAGGGTCTGTTCATTGAAATATGTCAATTGATAATACCATCAATTCCTGGGGCTTTGTTTTTGCCAATTCTTTCAGAGCAGCTAGAACTTCTTCCTTCATTACCACAGGCTCTGGTTCATACATTGTTTTATGAAATTCTTCTGTGTCCATCAATTCCTTTTGGTACAATAATTCTGTATACTCTATCTTTCCTTAATGCTTCCTGGATCATTCACTCTCCTGTCCAAAGCATCCTTAAGTATTGCAATTCTAGGTCTGAATGTTTTTCAGTTCCTTCAGCTTTAGAAATGCTGAGTGATTTCAGCCCTTTTGATTTTCTGACCCCAATTCCCTGCGTATTTCATTGTAATATTTTGCTTTGTCTTCCTGCACTGCTCTATGGAATCTTCTGTTCAACTCCTTAATATCTTAATTTCCTCCCCTTTTTCTTTGGCTTCTCAGCCTGCTAATGAAATATTCAGTTTCTTCTGACATCCATCTTGGTCTTTTCCCCTTTCTTCTGTCTTTGTAATGACATTTTGTATTCTTCCTGGATGATATTCTTGATATCCTGCCACAGCACCCTCATTTCTAGGACTCTAATTTCTGAAGCGTGATCAGGAGTCAGAGGTAGGTTTCTCCCTTTATTTTCATCAGTGGGCTTCAGGCCCTCTGGTGGATTAGTGGCTAAAGGGCTCAGCTCTTACCCAAACAACTGGAGTTTCAAACTCAATGCTGCTCCACTGGAAAAAGATGTGGCACTCTGTTTCTCTAAGAATTTTCAGTCTTATAAACTCTATGGAGGCTATTTTACTCTCTCCTATAGGGTCACTATGAGCAGAAATGACTCAGTAGCAGTGCATTTGACTTTGCTTTGGTGGGTTCCACATACTTTCATGAGAATTGGGTCCATAAGTCCCCATCCTTCAAGACCACAGGCTGGCCTAATGTGTAGACAAAGTATAGTTGAAAAGAGGTACCAATTTTATGCTGGACCCATAAAGGTGGGACCAGGGTTGCCTCCTGTACCCACTGTAGGCTTACAGGTTTGGATAAGCAAAGAGAATGATAAGTTAAGTCCCCAAAAAATGTTTGAAATGCCAGGAAATGACATTTCCAGAGTTTCTTCATTACAAAGTCAGCCTGGTTCTCAGTGTGAACTTTGGTCACTGACATCTTTCAAGCCACTCATCTTTTTGTTGTTTTGAGCCTGGGGGGCAGCAGCACAGAGGAAGAAGAGTTACCAGAAGCCCCAGAGGCTAGACTTGCAGTCAAGACAGCACTATAGAGCCATGATTTGCAGTGGCTTCTCCTGATTGAGGTAAAAACTGAGGCTCTTCAGAGCCTGCCTGTGTGCAGGTTCGTCAGAGATGGCTCCTGTATTGTGCATCCTTTTATCACGAAGTGCTCTATTCTGATGACATGATCATTTTATCTGCCATCTGTATTTCTGATTTTCTATCATGATAACAAAAGAGATTCTGGTTCAGGCAGTGTCAGATTTCTGACATCGGCAGCTGTCGGCATTTTCTTTTCAAGTTTTTCAGACTGTTCTTTTATGTGATAGATCATGTTCTCAACAGCAAAATGGGAGTTATTAAGGAAATTCATCTATAGACAGGAGCATTCAAACTCTTATCAAAAGCCGATTTTAAGAAGTGCATTTTACACTGAAAACCAGTAGCCATGCATATATAGTGGGATTAAAGGTGGTAAGTGAAAACATGTACATATTCTACATTTTTGGTTTATTCTGCTTTGTTTGAATCCATTCCACTTTAGTTCTTTAAAGTGCTGATTATAATCTCTTAAGTGAATCCTGAGGCCTTTGAGATTCCCAACTAGCAATTTGACAGCCTGACTGAAACTACTTCTATCTTTAAGACCAGTATTTAAGTATTTAATTGAAATGTAAAGGGCCCTAGCTAAATATTCTAAGACAAAACAACAGGACTGTATAGATCTCAAACTGGAACAGGCAAGAGGATCACCTTGAATTTTCTGTTAAAAATGCATACCCCCATACTCCTTTTGGCCCTCTTGGTTTACTGGATCACTGGTACATTCAGGTATCTGTGATGACGAACTGTGTAGCTTCCCTGCCACAGGGACATCTATTCTCATGCCTGTTCTCTGGGCCATACTCTGTGCTGACTACATCGTCCCGGATAGAGCTTCCCTCAGATGGCATCCATGCTTCTCTTCGGTCATTCCTTCTGGGAGCCAAGTCTGGCTTTTGAAACTTGCTACTTCTCAAATGATTTGCACTGTTGCCAGTTTCCTTAGTCTCCAAATGGCAGAAAATAACCTGCAAAAAAATGTTCTGCCTTTGGGCATTGAGGTTGTGCTTTTCTACCTAAATAGATGATCAACCAATTTCTGGGCATGCCTGCTTGACTGAATGACGTCTACATTCCTGATGTATCTTGTAGCCCAGCTCCTATCCAGAAAGCCCATCTTGAACAATTCTTACTCTCTCTGAGTGAATTTTATTTAAACATGAACAGCTGAGAATTTCTAGAGAAATCTATGCAACAGTGTGTTCAGAGACCACCATACATGGGTGAAAGGAATACTTCTGACATGGTTCTTGACAAATCAGCCTGCCCACTTAAAGTCAGCAGTTCAACTGAACCCACAAGCCACTCTGAAGGAGAAAGATGGGTAGTCTCATGTAAAAATTCACAGACTTGGAAATCAGCTGGAGGGTCACTATGAGTCAGAACTGACTCGACAGCAGTGGATTTAGTTTGGGTCCACGTATAAAGGAGCACTAGTGGTGAGGTGGTTAAATACTTCACTGCTAATCAAAGTCTTCTTAACGTTAGCCACAACTTGTTAGTATCCACACAGTAAAATGCCTTTGCATAGGCAATATAGCACAAAGAGGCATTCTTCTGGTATTCCTTACTTTCAGCCAGGAACAATCAGCAGTGATATTCCTGGTGCCACGGCCTCTTCTAAATCCTGCTTGAACTCTGGCAGTTCTCTATCTATGTACTTTTCTACCCATTTTTGAATGATCTTCAGCAGTATTTTGTTTGCATATGGTATCAATGATATTGCTCAGTAGTTTCAACATTCAGTTGGATCTTCTACTCCGTCAGCTTGATAGCCATCCTCCAAATTTCCTGGCATAGCTGGTGAGTGCATCCAAGGCTGCATCTGTTAATTGAAACAATTTAATTGGTATCCCATATGTCCCTGGGCCCTTATATTTTGCCCGTGCCTTCAATGCAGCTTTTACTTCCTCTTTCATTGCCATTGGCTTCTGTTCATATCATACTTCCTGAAATTGCTCATTCTCTTCTTTCTGGTACAGTGACTGTGTATTCCCTCCTTCTTTTGATGCTTTCTGGATCATTCAATGAATATTGCCCAAAACATCTTTTTGTGACACAAAGCAATTAATTTGTCTTCTGCTCTTTTGGCTTGAGAAATGCAGAGTGAGTTCCTTCCCTTTGTATTCTCCAATTCCAGCTCTTCGCATATTCCATTATAATCCTTTGCTTTGTACTCCTGAGTACAAAAATCTGTTCAGCCCTTTCACTTTGACATATTTTCCTTTTGTTTTGGCTTCTCAACACTCCAATGCAATCTTTAGAGTCTCTTCTGACATCCATTTCGATTTTTTTTCTTCCCCCCTGTTTCTGTAATGACCTTTTTGCTTTCTTCATGGATGATATCATTGATATCATCCCTCAACTCATCTGATCATTGATCATAGGTGTTCAGTGCCTCAAAACTATTCTTAACGAATTCATGAAATTCAGATGAGATTTACTCAAGATCATATATTGGTTCCTGTGGACTTATTTTAGTTTTCTTCAACCTCAATTTGAACTTGCTTATGAGTAATTAATGATCTGACCCACAGTCCAGCTTTGGCCTAGTTTTGACAGTCATATTGAGCTTTTCCAATGATTTCTTCCACAAATATAGTCAATCTGATTCCTATTCAGCCCATCAAGTGACATGCATGTGTCATCATTTGTGTCTTTAAAAAAAGATATTTGCAATGAATAAATTAATGTAAATACAAAATTCAATCATTCTATTTCCAGCCTCATTTCTATCACCAAGCCCTTATTTTCCAAGTTCATGGCTTCCTACTTTTGCATTCCAGTCCCCAATTATCATTAACATATATTGATTGCATGTTTGGTCAATTTTCAGACTGTAAGATTTGGTAAAAATTTTCAATTTCTTCTTCTTTAGCCCTAGAGGTAGGAGCATATATTTGAATAACAGTCATGTGAGTGGGCCTTCCCTGTATGCATATGGACATTATTTTATCACTCACAACATTGCATTTCAGGATAGAACTTATAATTGACTTAAATAAGACTATGAATGCTACATCATTTTTCTTCGTTTTTCATTCCCTGATACCATATGATTATCAGATTCAGTGTGGCCAAAGAATGATGAGGCTTTGACTCACATACTTTGGGCATGTTGCTAGAAGGTGCTATTCCTTGGAAAGGGACATGATGTTGGGAAGGGTGGAGATCAGTGAAGAAGAGGAAGACCCTCAAACAGGTCCACTGACACAGTGCAATGGGTTCTTGTATTCCAGGAAGTGTGAGGATGGTGCAGGATAAAACAGAGTTCACCTCTTTTGTTTATAGGGTTGCTATGAGTGGTACTTGACTCGACAGCATCTAACAACAACAACAAAGTAAGTGACTCAAAGCCTTGTCCTCAGAAGAAAAATGTGGAGGCCTGCTTTCCACATTCTTGCTATCTTTCTCTCCATCTTTCTCCATAATCCACCAACCACCAAATTCTTTCAGTTCTATATCCAAAACTTACCTTGATCCAACTTCTTCTTCAATCTGTACTGGCAAATGTTAGTTTAATCATGCAGAGTGACTGCTTTGACTCGTTAACTGCTCATTATTTTATGTTGCAAATTCCTTAGCCAGTACATTATAAAGTATTTCTGTTAAGAATTGCTAAAAGTAAATTTGACATTTTGGAATACTTGTTTGCTATTTCAGACACCTGGAGGCTTATTAGTAACAGATTGTCAACACTGTACCCTCCAACATCAGAGGCATCTCTTGGTTTGGAATTGTGATACAAAAAAAAAAAAATTTACTACCAAAGACTACATATGTCAGAAGCACTACATGGAAGCAATTATTATAATAGAATAAGATGATCCCACAGAAGATGGGCAATCCTCTCCCCTGTGATTAACCACCTTTAAAAACCCACTGTAGGGTCAGCTATGGGTTGGTTCCAACTCAACAGTACACAACAACAACTACAGTGAAAACATGCCTATTAAAAACATTCTAACATCTAAATGTGAAGGCTGTATATTCACTTTTAGGAACTTTCAGTTCTTTGGTGCCTTCCATAGCTACTTAAGGTCTCTGTTTATAGTATTTGAGCAAAATAATATTCAACTATTCCAAATTCTATAGATCAAACAATATCATTTCTTTTTAACATGATACATAATGTATGACCTTGAGGAAAGTAAAATTTCTTGGGAAAACAAACTGCTATGCAGTGGTGATCATCTATCTACCCAAAGGTAGGTGAACCCAAAAGCAGTTGAAAAAGTGGGAGTTGTACAACAACGAATGAATGGAAATCCTAAGTCTCTATAAACTTTCATTAAAATCTCAATTTAAAAAAAAAGTGCAACCAGGGGTATTCTTCAGAGGAAGGACGGTGAAATGCCATACTTTGAGCATGTTGTCAAGTGGAGCCAGTTCCCAGTTCTTGGGAAAGGCACCATGCTGGGATTGTTGGGGAGCTGGAATTGTGTAGGTGATGTCATATACTAAATAAAAAGTACTCAAACCCTCTCCCCCCAAAAAGAGAAAAAGTGGGATTTTGTTTATCTGATTTTTGCAACGACACCTTCAGATGCATAGCCACTCTTCCTTAGTGTTATCTTTGGTTACAGGGAGTCCTTTTCTGATCTGCACAAAAACACAGTCCTTTTAAAGAGCAGCTTGATTTGGGGGCTGGGATGTGGTAAACATTTGATGTTAAATAAAAAACAGTCAAACACGGTGAGAGACAGGTCCCAACTACTGCGGCGCACCTTTAGCTAATGGTTCCACTGTGATGATTTCACTGCTATTGCCTCTTCCAGCTGATGTCACAGCCACCACCCAGACACTGTACTGGCGATTCCGACTCAGGTTAGGGATTCGGTAGGAAAATGAGTCAGGGGAGGCTTCAAACTCGCTGATAACCTGTGAATGAGACATAAATGTTTCCACATTCAATGAGCTCCATGGGACAAGTGGCTTTCCTACAGAAACATTTATTAACATGTTACTGCCACAGAAAGTCTGCTATAACAAAAGTTATCACTAATCCTTTTAAAAATGACTTGTATTGCAACTTGAAAACCATTTTCATGATGACTTTAGGCAAGTCATATTTCACATTTTTCTATGCAGCAGTTTGAGAGCCACTACCAGGTGAATTAGTCCATAATTTAGCCCTTTCATTGGTAACAACACTTCTGCTTTCTCTCAAGATGGTGTAATAAGAATTGCACTTGCCTTCTAATATGAAATAATTAAACACGTCAAGTGTACAAAATCATTTGAAAAACACTTATATCAAGCAGTGGAAAGTAGTGATTCTGTTAGCAAAGACACCATTGCTCTTCAGCACTTTGGAGAGGTCCCTAACAGAAGACTTTTCCATAGCAACACGCTTTTAATTTCCTGGCTACTGGTGCCAAAAGAGTTGACTGTGGAGCCAAGCAAACTAACGCCGTGAACAATCTCAATCTCAATTTCTTCAGCATCCATCCTGGCATGGGGCATTTTGAGTCGGATGATCATATGATGTATTATTCTGGAGATGAAAAGGTGAGGAAAAATGGAGTTGCTTTCATAGTTAAGAAAGCCATTGCTAGATCCATCTTGAAGTACAATATTGTGAGTGACAGGATAATATCCATTTGCATACAAGGAAGGACAGTGAATACCACTCTCATTCAGAGATATGCACCAACAACCAAAGCCAAGTAAGAGGAAATAGAAGATTTTTACCAACTTTTACAGTAGGAGAGCAATCAAACATGCAATCAAGAAGCACTGATAATAATGGGTGACTGGCATGCAAAAGTTGGGAACAGAAAAGAAGATTCACCATTTATACAAAAGATTAATAAGAAAAAAATTAAAAATAATTTCACAATAGAAATTTCCTTTATTAGAAAGGAAATTCTCTATAGACACTTCTCAAGGCTAGAAAATAACAATCTCTTTAGTTGTTCTCATTAATTAGTTGAGAATGTTGGTTTCATTGTTGCTGTCATCCTTTGATGCCACTAACTTAAGTTCCAAACTTAAAATAGTTTCATTCAATGACTCATCATAGTAAGTTCTAATACTTTTTTTTTCAATTTTCATTCTCACTGCCTTGTATTATCAGTGTCTTTATAAATACAATCTTAGTTTGTCTCTATCTACCCAAAGGTAGGTGAACCCAAAAGCAGTTGAAAAAGTGGGAGTTGTACAACAACGAATGAATGAGAACTGATGTGAGAATGATGATATTAGAAAATTCCATGCTGGAGCACTATACTGTAGTATGCATCACTAATATAAAATTTAAAAAAAAGTCCCAAATAGTAAAAAGTACAGTTGATAATATCTCAAGTACATCATAAATTGGGAACTATCTGTACATCCCCCTAATAATTATCAAATTAATCACCATAATCCTATTCTCAGAATAAGAACAAAGAGAAAATTTCCAAGTGAAAAATAAGTAATTAGAATCTGATTAATTTTCATTGTAATCAATGTAAGAAGATAGTAAATCTTTCTTTGTAGTCTTGAAGTTCTTTAAATGTTCTTAAGGAGTGAGACAGTCTCAAAGATCCTCCTATTGCCTTTCTTAGTGAAATATATTTGACTATCTATACAACAATTGTTGGTTCTGATGCCTTGTCAACTTTCTAGACTTCCTTAAGCTAAGTCAGTATCAAGAACTTTTTTCTTGAGAGATACCTGGGTTCATTTACACTTAGACTAAAATGTCTTAGAGACCACATAGATGATAAAGATCGTTAGTTGTGTCATACTTCAGAAGACTAAATGCTAA
This sequence comes from Elephantulus edwardii, assembly GCF_000299155.1. Lineage (NCBI taxonomy): Eukaryota > Metazoa > Chordata > Mammalia > Macroscelidea > Macroscelididae > Elephantulus > Elephantulus edwardii. The sequence continues at coordinate 2,124,464 of NW_006399801.1, read as the reverse complement.
CATAGTGGCAGGCTAGATATTACTTCTAGTGTTTGGTAGAGTGTCATGGTTAACTTTACATGTCATCTTTTTCTATTTCTGTTCCATAGTGAAATACAGTACAGTACAACCATCTTTCATGACATGATCTACTATGTCCAACTAAGCATTTGGAAAGGGAATTTTTCTTGATGGTATGGTTTGACATTGAGAACATATTTAAATATTCTAGCAAAGCTGGCACACCACACCCCCCCATACACCCACACCCACACCCACACTCACATTCTCTCTCTCCTGTCTCTCTCTCTCTCCTTCTCTCTCCTTCCCTCCCTCCCTCCCTGATATCTCTCTCTCAGCCCCCAATCTCTCTCTGATCTCTCTCTCCAATCACTCCCTGATCTCTCTCCATTCTCTCTCTCTCTCTCTCTCTCTCTCTCTGAACTCTCTTTCTCTATCTCTCTCTCAGCCCCCAATCTCTCTCTGATCTCTCTCTCCAATCACTCCCTGATCTCTCTCCATTCTCTCTCTCTCTCTCTCTCTGAACTCTCTTTCTCTTAACTCTCTCTCTCATCTCTCTCTCTCTTAACTCTCTTTTTCCTAACTCTCTCTGAACTCTCTCTCTCCTAACTCTCTCTAAACTCTTCTCCACTGACCTGTGAATTTTGGAACATATGTCTAGAACAGTTTTTGGTCTGCTGTCTGACTTTAAAAAAAAGAATCGGATTTATCAGTCATTCCCTGGCAACCTTATCCACAGGGTTCTCCAGCTTTGTCCTATAAACTATGGATTTGGGACTTGTCAGTCTTTGCAATTATGTTAAATTTCCTTGACGTATATCTTTCTCTCAGTTTCTTTTCTCTAGAAACTGTAAGATACTAAGTCCTCTGTTTGAGGACATCTTTATCCAAGGATGCTTACACATGGACCCTGTAGGAGATAACAAGCCAGGATGCCTCTAGTGGAATGGTTGCAGACAGCAGAAGCAAGTGTCTCTATTAGAGGCATGTGCTTCATATTATGTAACATAAATATCGAACTATCACTTAGATGTGGACAATGTAGAAATTCACCATTAATGACAATTTTGAGCTGAGATGATAGGCCGTGGTGGGGGTGGAGGACACCTCACATAAACTGAAAGAAGAAATCAGAAGCTCATTAAGGATACAAAATAATAATAACAACACTCATTGTCATCCATTTGATTCTTACTCAGTGACCCTGAATGGAATAACAGAACTGTTTGGCAGCATTTTCAAGGTTGTAATCTTTATGGAGGTTGACTGTCATATCTCTCTCCCATGAGCCAGCTGGTACGTCCACAGTACTTCCATTTTAGTGAGAAATGAGTGCTTTACTATTGTGTTATCAGAGTTCTTTTTATTAAGAGTTGCTGTTACGTGCTGTTGAGTCATATGTGACCTACTGCAACACTATGTACAGCAACTCTGAACTCTGCCCTATCCTAAGCCAGTAACACTAACTTAGACACACCAACTCTTATTGCCCCATTCACTGTATCAATCCATCTCATCCAAGGCCTTCCTCTCTTACGCTGTCCCTCCACCCTTCTAAGCATGATGTCTTTCTCCAAGGACCAATCTCTCCTAGCCAGGTACATGCCCAAAGTATGTGAGATAGAGCTTCAAAATCCTGGCCTCCAAGGAGAAACTTAGTTTCACCCTCTCCAAGACAGACCTATTTGTTTTCTTGGCAGTCTATGATATGTTCAAGACTCTCCTCCAGCACCAAAGTTTGGAGACATCAATTCTGTCAACATTAGTCATTGTCCAACTCTCTGAAACTTAACAAGTAATTGCAAAGACCACGGCCTGGATTAGGCACACCTTAGTCTCTAGACTGGCATCGTTGCTTATCAGCACTCTGGAGAGGTCTCTGACAGCCTATTTTTCCAATGCAATTAGTTTTTTTATTTCCTTATTTCTGGTGTTAAAAGTGTTGACTAGGGAACTGAGCAAGCTGTAATTGTTAACAACTTCAATCTCCATCTATCATGATGCCATCAATTGGCCCAGTGGTGAGAATCTTTGTCCTCTTGATGTAGGGAGGCTAAAGACATTTGTTTTGAGCAAGAGGGATAATGAATATTTTATCATTGCAAAACATCTTCCTCAATATTTTAATGTGAGATATAATACCAATGATTATATGTCATTACTTTCCTTTTCATTGAATACCAGATTTTTAAGACCAATACCTAATAATTTTGAGGCTGATTTGCTAATTTCTACATGCATTTAATTATGGCTCTCTGTCATAAATCCTGGGAATATTAATAAGAAGGGATTGAATTTATTTCCATATTACTTAAACAAGCTAAAGGTAACAGACAGAACCAAAGCAGAACTTGAATTTCAAAGACAATCTGATTTAAAAAAAAAATATGTATCATAAAAAAGCCCACAAACTCAAAATATCATTTGTTAACTCCATTAGGAATTAATGAACCAAATATTATGAACAGAGAAATTTGTAAGAAAAGAAGAAAACAAGTACTTTAATTTTTCTGATAGATGTTCAACTCTCACTTATAGTCTTTTCTGCTTCTGAGTTTGAACAGAGATATTGGCCATTCTAGAAGATTTTAAAATGGAAGTTAATTTTAAGTAGGTTACTATACTTATACTTCACTTCAGTTTTAAGAGAGCAGTTAGTTATTTCTTGTTCTTGAGGAACACAGAAACACTCAACATTAAGCAAGTGGTGGGACGAGGTATAAATTGAGCGAACATACTTCCTCATAGAGAACATAGCTCCACAGCTCACTTCTAAATGTTCTCTGTGCCTTGCATGAAGGAGTAAGGAGCTGGGGTTACTAATTATTCAGCATCTTTAGCAAATTTCTATTAGCCATCTTAGAAGAACCTATGCTTTTCTCATCTTAAAATTATTTAAAAATGGCATTTGTATTGGAATCCGTGTTAACCTGACATCGATTACTTACTTCCCAATAAGAATGGTTCTAAGGGAAGACAAAGTTGTTGACTGTTTGGTCCACCTGAGATTGCAGAATAGGAAGAGAGATTTTCATTCAACTCTCCAGCTAATTGTATGCAATGAGGATACCCATGACATCTGAGGGGGACAGGAGGACATTCACTAAAAATATTTTTTAAATGATGTAATTTGTTTAATGAACTATTGAGGACAGTTTTTAGCACACTCTTATGTAATACAAACGCCACTAAACTTCACTAGGTTGAGTGAGATGTGAGGAGGGATTCTCAAGGTCAAGTAAGCATCATAGGACATTGTAGGTCCTAGGGGCTTTGGTAGCAAGGTTTATGCAGGAGCTCTTACCTCCATGATTAAAAGCTCTGTAATTATTTACTGAGTTTCAATTTATTGAGGTTAGTTTCTTTATGGACATTATAGATTCCTGTCACCAAGGAATGGTTATGACTTGATCATGAAGGATTCATTAAGAATGGAGGCACAGAAGGACTGTGCAATGTGCTGCTAAATTGAGAAAGAAAAGACCTAGAATTGCTTTTCTAAAATTGTTCCTGTCCTACTCAAAGTCATAGATTAATATTTTAAGATACCTATGAAAACAAATGGAGAATCTACTAATTTGGACTTTTTAAAAAATTATAGTAGGTTTCCATAACACTTCTAACATACCCTTTAGGTCATGGCATCCAAACATGTATCAGGAATGGGAAACACAGAAAGCAGTATGAACCCTGGAATTCACCCAGCCATAGTTCACACTTCAGGTTTTCTGCTTTTCTTTGTTTTTTTGGTTGTTTTTTTGGTTGGTGGGGTTTTTTTTTGTTTGTTTGTTTGTTTGGTTTTTTTTTTTGTTTGTTTGTTTTTAAGGTCTGGCGGAAAGAACCAGAAATTTCTGAAAAACTTGTCAGTGTACTTGTCAAAAGCATATAAGGGCATCTGTTGTTGTTGTTGTTATGTGCCGTCGAGTCATTTCCGACTCATAGCGACCCTATGCA
>NW_006399801.1:2111577-2118273 GCF_000299155.1 Elephantulus edwardii | reverse complement strand
GTGTGGAAATTATCAAACAATATCATTAAGATCACATACAAGCAAGATCCTGCTGAAAGTTATCCAAAAACAACTGGAACTGCACATCAACAGAGAATGGACAAATATGTAGGCTGGGTTTAGAAGAGGTGTTGGCACTAGAGAATTTATAGGTAATATTACATAGAACTTAGCTGAAAGACAAGAATATCAGAGAAATGTTTAGAATCCACCTAAGCAGTGGAGAAAGATCCAAACTGTGGAGAAAGATCTAGAAACTTGTTTTCATACAAATCACAGCCAAAACCAAAACAACCATCTTATGGAGCTCAGTTCTATTCTGTAATCTGTGGGATCATTAGGCAGAATGAACTACCAGGCCACTCACAACAATAACAAGATCTGTGTTTCACTGACTATGCAAGGGCATTTGCCTGTGTGGATCACAACAAACTATGGCCAACTTTGAGAAGAATGGGAATCTCGGAACACTTGATTATGCTTATATTAAACCTATACCTAAACCAGGAGGCAGTCATAAGAACAGAGCAAGGAAAAACTGAAAAAATCAGGAAAGGTATACATGAGGGAAGCATCCTATCCCCATACATTTTTAATCTATATGTGTACTAGATCATGTGGGAGGCTAGGCTCTATGAGGAGGAGGGTGGTATCAGTATTAGAGGAAGACTTGACACATATGGTTTATAGATGACTCAATCTTGTTTGCTCAAACTGAGGAGGACCTAAGACATTTGGTTCAGAAAGTTAAGGACTATGGCCATCAGTATGGATTGAAATGTAATATCAAGAAAATAAAGATTCTCACCAATGGACTGAGTGGCAGCATCATGATAGATGGAGAAGAGATTGAGATTCTTAACAGCTTCAGCTTGCTTAGCTCCACAGTCAACACTTGGTACCAGCAGCCAGGAAATCAACAGATAAACTGCATTGGGGAAATCTGCTGTCAGGGTCCTCTCCAGAGTACTGAAGAGCAACAATGTCAATCTAGAGACTAAAGTGCACCTGATACAGGCCATGGTCTTTGCAATCACTTGCTAAGCATCAGAGAGCTAGACAATGACAAAGAATGATGGAAGAAGAATTGATGTCTTTGAGTTGTGTTGCTGGAGAAGAGTACTGAATATACTATAGATTTCTAGGAAAACAAACAGGTTCATCCTGGACAGGGTGACATCAGGCTGCTCTAGGCTGCAAGGATTTTGAATCTCTATCTCATATACTTTGGTCATGTTTCCAGGAGGGACCAGTCATTGGAGAAGGACATCATGCTTGGAAGGGTGGAAAGGTAGCGCAAGAGAGGAAGACCCTGGATAAGATGGATTGACTCAGTGACTAGGATAATGGGGGTAGGTGTGTAAGAGACAATGAAATTGATGCAAGATAGGGCAGGGTTCAGAGCTGTTGCACTCAGGGTCACTATGAGTCACAGATGACTAGGTGGTACACAACAATAACAACATCCAATAATGAACCCCTCAGTGACACAAAGAGTTGCACAGGCTCCTAGTCAAACTGCTAGTGTTTGAAATCCATCTAAGAAGTGGAGAAAGATCTTAACTGTGGAGAAAGATCTCGAAACTTGTTTTCATAAAAATCACAGCCAAAACCAAAGCAACCACTTTATGGAGCTCAGTTCCATTCTGTAACCTGTGGGGGTCACCATTAGGCAGAATGAACTACAAGGCCACTCACAACAATAACACATATCCCAATAATTGGATAAATTACTACCCAAAATTCTTTCACTATTGGCCAGAAGCTGTGCTGCAATCCCAAAGGCAAACATTTAAAATCCACCAGCTGCTCCATGAGAGAAGGATGAGTGGTCTCCTCCTGTGCTATTAACTGCCTCTGAAAATCTGCCAGAAGGTCAGCTATGGGTCAGCTCTGACTTGATGCCACACAATAACAAAAACAACAAATCAAGAGGGAGCTCTGATGGCCCAGTGGTAAGAAGTTGTTCTGCCACCCTAAAGGCATGTGCTTCAAATCCACCAGCTGTTCCACAGAAGAAAGATGGGCTGACTCTTCTTGTGCAATTTACTGCCTCTGAAAACCCACTGGAAGGTCAGCTATGAGTCTTTTCTGATTTGTAACAACATAACATCATAACTGAAGGCACACAACAACAACTCTTCAATAGAAGAAGAAAGATGGGCGATCTCATTCTGTGCAATGTACTGCCTCTCAAAACTAGCTGGAACATCAGTTATGAGTGGTTTCTGACTTGATAGTACAGGACTAAAACAACAGCAACTGTTCAATAGATGAATCTATAGAATCTTCTCTAAGAGAGGGTGTTCAGTACCCTTGAACAGGTGCCATGTCATATTTACACTTATTAATATGTCTTTTATGGTCTTTAATGTTTGCTATTTTGGGGTCCTTCCCTGTGCTCACGTCCCTTGGACTCAAAGCATGACATGGTGTTGGCACCTTCTAAACTAGGGTGGACTGAGGACATACTGGCTGCACAGAGATGAGTTTAATAATGACCTAGATATTTTGTGACTATGATACAAAAAAATGTGTATAGAAAGACTATGTGGAGTCACAGCCTGCTCTGATCAAATTATTCAGCGTGTCGAATTGATGTGAGAAGAATTCCACTTTACAAAATTTCAATTAACTTTTTAATGAAAAGCTAATTCTATCAAAGAAATATTGAAATGCTGCTTTACAAAAGCTCAATATCTAATTATTAAAATGCTGATTAAAAAAATCCTGAATCCTCTGATGTCAGAGATAGAATGTTTACAGCAGTGATTAAAAAAAAATCCTCTTTTAAAGCAGAATAAACAAAACGGAAAACTCTTTTAATTATAAGGTAATAGCAATTTAAGAACATGAAGATCTAGTGGCCCAGTTTCCACTTTAACTACCAGTTAGCTGGTTTCACCTAAGGTTCCTTTTTGGTTTTAAATTGCTATGTAGAATACAGTGATCTCTGGTGGCTTACATTAAAGAAGTTTCATTGTAAACACAAAGACTCATGGTTCGAATTTGCCAGTTGTTCCAAGGGAAGAGGATAGGCAATTACCTCCCATGCTATTTACTGTGTGTGAAAACCTGCTGGAGGGTCAGCTATGATTCGGTTCTGAGGTTCTGACATGGCAGCTCATGACAACAACAACAGACAGCATCATTTAGAACACAATGGGATCTGATTTTCACTTTATTTCATTGACCCTCTTTAAAAGAAGGTAATGTAATGAGAGAATTTCCTAAAGGATGGGCCTGGGGCTTGTCAAAAAGTAATGCTAAGCTAAAGCTATTTGCTTTACTATAATGGAATGCTTTCTTTTGTACTTTACTGAGATCAACATGATGCACTTGCCATGAAGTTTATTGATCTATTCAATATTGGGAAAGCATATCTGTTTTCATGAACCTTAATTGAAAAACAAACTTAAGAGAAGTAAATTTAATTCCTTAGGTAATAATGCATGTCTTTATCAGGCCAAATTTAGAAGACAAGATGTTTTCAAAACAAGAATCTTTCAAAAGGTTGCTGATAGAAGGACATTTTGGTCTATGGATACTCTGAAAATGGTCAGCAGTCAAAGAGAACTGCAACTGAAATGGAATTACAAATTAAGAGTGCATTCCAGTAATTTAACTATAAAACGGGCAGACGATCTTATGAGACTTGAATTCAGAGTGATTTGGGGGCTTGTATCTATATATATTTCATTTGCATATGTGCTTCTAATTGTTGGTGGTGTTGTTGCTGTTCTATAAATGAGAAGATCTGCACTTAAGGATTATAAAGACCACACTTTAGTCTAACCTTAAAAAAAAGCTCAGGGAGACAATGCAGCTGATGCTGTGTTCAGGAGATGCCACTAGCAATGCTGCACACCAGGAGCTAGCCACAGCATACTTGACAGGAGTTAGCCACACTGGGAGTGATGCTGGAATTTGAGTGATATGCCTTGGGAGGGGGAGAGGGATTTGGCTATTTTGCTGGATCACATGGGACCCCCTAAGCTCAATCAGAAGGGAGTGAGACAGCTGAAGCTCATCCTTGAAGGGAAAACCAAGGCTTCCTTGTTTTCCAATAAGGTCTCCATGTTCTGCCTGGTGTCTCCTTATGTCCAGTCCATTAAACTGCCTGTAGCCTGGAGCACCTTGAGCTAGCCAAGCTGTGGCAGTTGTCAGACAGAGGAACCTGTTTTCACAGGCCTTTTCTCTACCAAACTGAAGCAGATCCTCACTTGGGTCAGAAGGCAGAGAAAAACCCAGGCAGGGCAGCTGCCCCATCTGCTTCTGGAGCATTGACTTTAGAACAAGAACTTGCTATCGCCTCAGACATGAAAAACTCTACCACAGCAACGTAGTGTAAGAAGCAGGTTACCTGACTCCTACACATGCCCAAAGCAAAATGTCACCCCAAAAAGTGACATAATATCAATGGATTTCCTGAAGCCAGAAAGTCTGATGAAACCTTCTGACACAGAATTTAAAAGAATAATGATTTCAGTGGGTGAAAGACAAACTTGAAGAATTACAGGATACTGCAAGCAAAAACCAGAAGGAGGTTAAGAAAATTCAAAACAATGCATATAAAACAAATGAAGCATTAGAGGCTCTGGATAAGCAAGAGATTACCACAATTCAAAATATGAGGTCCAATGTTTTAGACGCTGTCAACACGATGGAAGAACACATGCACAGAGGTGAAGAGATGGAACAAATAACCAGGAAAATAAAGGATAAAATTGTTACCACCGATCTGCTAGAACAAAAAGCAGAATCAACAAGCAACTAAAAAGAAAAAAAAATTAAGAATAATGTGGGATACCATCAAGAGAAATAATATGCACCTCATTGAAATCCTAAAACAAGAAGAAGCACGTAAAGGCATGTAGAAAAATTACTAGAAGACAACTTCCCAGGAATAGTGAAGAATAAGAGAATATATATTCGAGAAGCTGAGAGAACACCATATAGAATAGACCCCAAAAGAAAAACACTAAGGCATATCTTGGTCAAATTTGCCAAAACCAAAGGTAAGGAGAGAATTCTGAAAGCAGCGAGGGAGAAACAAAGAGTAACTTATAAGGGAGAGCAAACAAGATTTAATGCCAATTTCTCAGTAGAAACTATGTGAGCAAGAAGACAGCGGAATGACATATATCGAACACTCAAAGAACACAACTGTTAACCAAGAATATTGTACCCAGCAAAACTGTCCATCAACTATGAAGGAGAGATCAAGATATTCTGAGAAAAACAGAACCTAAGAAAGTTTGTAAAAACCAAGATCAGCATTGCAGGAAACACTGAGAGACATCCTTCTTACAGGGTGCCACAGAAAGCAGGATGGAACAAAGTAACTAGCAACAACACCAAGAAGAACTCAACAAAATTATAGCAATAAACCCTTGCCTCTCAATAATCAAAGTGAATGTGAATGGTTTAAATGCACCACTGAAGAGAAAAAGGGTAGCAGATAGAATAAAAAAAACCCACAAAACAACCAAAATCCATCAATATGCTGTCTACAAGAAACACAACAGAAAAATGAATATAAAGAAAGGCTAAAAATAAAAGGAGGGGAATATATCAAGCAAATGGCAACCAGAAAAAAGCAGAAGTAGCAATATTAATCTCTGATAAAATAAATTTCAGTGCAAAAACCATCACAAAAGACAAGGGAAGTCCCTACATAATGCTTAAATGGTCAATAGAACAAGAGGACATAACAATAATAAATATCAATGAATTAAATGAAAGAGCTGTAAAACAGAAAACAAACATTAACAAAACTGGAAAAAGAAATATACACCACCACTGTAGTTGGAGACATCAGCACACCGTTTTCAAGAAAAGACAAAACTATCAGAAAGAAACTCAATAAAGATACTGAAGAATTAAACCATATAATAAACTAACTAGATCTCATAGATATTTAGAGACTTATGTGCCCACCAAAAAAAGCCCAGTACACATTATTCTCCACTGTGCATGGAATGTTTTACAGAACAGATCACATTTTAGGTCACAAGGCAAGCATAAATGAATTAAAAACAGAAATGATACAAAGCATCTTGTCAAATGTAGAATGCTACAAAATTAGAAATTAATAAAAAGACAATAAAGGAGAAAAAAACCTATACATTTGGAGGCTGAACAACATCTTACTTAAACATGAGTGGGTACTAGAAGAAATAAAAAATGAAATTAAAAAGGTTCTTGAAACAAATGACAATGAAAACACAACTCACCAAAGCCTCTGAAAAACAGCCAAAGTAGTAATCAGAGGTCAGTTTATAGCAGTAGGCAAACACATCAAAAGAAAGGGAAAAAATGACCATTGACTCTCTAATCCAAAATCTCCATCAAATTGGAAAAACAACAGCAAGAAAACCTAAAACCCTCCAAAAGAAATAAAATCATAAAAATTATGGTAAAAATAAATGACATAGAAAACAGAAAAACAATTGAAACCATCAACAAATTAGGAATTGGTTCTTTGAAAAGGTCAATAAAATCAATAAACCTATAGCAAAACTAACAAAAGAAAAGAAGGAAAAGATGCAAATAAGCTGAATAAGATGAAACGGGCAACATCACAATGGAACCAACTAAAATAAAAAGGTTAATAGGGAAATATTATGAAAAAGCTAAACTCAATCCAATATGAAAATCTAGAGGAAATGGGCAAATACTTAGAAATTCACAACC
>NW_006399801.1:2108742-2110197 GCF_000299155.1 Elephantulus edwardii | reverse complement strand
CAACTGATTTTTGACAAGGAGATGAAATCAGTTAAATGGGGTAAAGACAGTCTTTATAAAAATGGTGTTGGAAAAACTGGAAAAACATCTGCAGAAAACTCAAGCAATAACCACACCTCACACTGTATACAAAAACCATCTCAAAGTGGATCAAGGACCTATGATTAAAACTAAGGACTATAAACGTTCTTGGAGAAAAGTTTGGAAGAACCCTAGAAGCCCTAATCCATAACATGAACAGTTTTCAAAACATCCTGAAAAACCTACAACCAGGAGAGGATAAAATAGATGAGTGGGGCATTCTAAGAATTAAATACCTATGCACATCCAAAAACTTCTCCAATAGGATAAAAATGGAAGCCACAGACTGAGGGGGGAAAAACCTATTTGGTAATGACATGTCTGATCCTGTTGGTGTTAAGTGCCATTAAGTTGTAGCCAACCTCACAGCAACCCCATGAATAAAAGACCTGAACACCTGTATAACTTTCATCATTTCTCCAAGTTCATAGGATTTCCTGATGCAAGCTATTTTGGAATTGGATGACACTCCTCTTTCCAAGCTTGTTTTAATGAGGGAGCTCCACCAAACACTGACCACCATTATTGCATTAGACACATTGGGATCACAGTTCATAAGGGATTTATATCTAGAATTACAGAATACTCGAGCACCACAACAAGATAAAGGTAAACAACACAACTACAAAATAGGCACAGGATATAAACAGACACCTCACTAAAGAAGACATTCAGATGGCGAACAAACACATGAAGAAATGTTCAAAATCTCTAGCTCTAAGAGAGATGCAAATCAAAACAACTATGAGATATCATCACGCCCTAGTAAGAATAGCAAAATTCAGCAGAGCAGCAAACAACATATGCTGGTGAGGTTGTGGAAAAACTGGAACCCTTATTTATTGTTGATGGGAGTGTAAAATGGTTCAACCACTCTGGAAGGCAGTATGGCACTTTTAGAAATAGAAATATCATTTGACCCAGTAATTCCACCCAAGCAGATATGTGCATACCCAGGCTTATTGCTAGTTTGTTTACAACAGCAAAGAGTAGGAAACAACCCAAGTGTCCATCAACAAATGAATGGCTAGAGAAGCTGTAATATATTCACAAGGAAATATTATACAGCACTGAAAAACAATAAACTCGTGAAATATTATATAAAATGAGTGATCATGGAGGACATTATGCTAAGTGAAATATCTCAGTCACAAATGACAAATATTGCATAATGCCACTGTTATAAAAGAGGACTGACACGGGGGTTGGGAGGAAACTAAGAGGGGATAAGTAATATACATGTCATTGAAACAGATGAGGGATTGAACGGTACAAAAGGAATATATGATTAATTATTATTGGCACGACAAGAGTGCAGAATAAGAGCTGCATATTAAAATGGACTGGGTGGGGGAAGACTATATAAAAATGAAA
>NW_006399801.1:2091632-2107932 GCF_000299155.1 Elephantulus edwardii | reverse complement strand
CAACAGCATTTGCTAGTTAGAGCAACTGAAAAGCTTCCCTTGGTGTCCAATGAAATGGAATGATTACTAAAAAATGGTATAAAGGGGGAAAATGAGTTATATATTCAAGAGAATATTTATTAGTTGACATTTTTAGCATTGAAGACAGGTTAAAGAGGATAGAATACCAATTTTAAAAGATGTGTATCTAAAAAAGGATATAGAATTCTTTACTATTCCAAAAAAGAGTTAAAATCTAACATACAGTTGCTATCTTGGTTAACTAATGCTGCTATAATAGGAATGCCACCAAGTGGGTGGTTTTAAAAGGCAGAAATGAATTTTCTCACATTTCAGGAGGTTAAAAGTCCAAATTCAGGGCACTGACTCTCAGAGAAGGCACTGCTTTGACAACTCTGGGGAAAAACCTTGCCTCAGCTTCAGTAGCCTCTACTTTCCTTGGTTGCATGTGGCAGGCTTGGTGATCTTTATGTCCTTTTTTTTGTCCCTTCAATTATGCTCTCTTGCTGATATGTCTAATCTGTTCTTTTTTCCTACCCTTGTCTTTGTTATCTGCAGCTGTAACAGAAATACCACAAGTGGATGGCTTTGTTGCTGTTGTTGTTGTTAATGATGTGCCATCGAGTTGCTTCTGACTCATAGCAACACTATGCACAAGAGCCCTAAATGATGTTCTATCCTGTGCCAACCTTGCCATCACAAACATACTCATTCCCACCACCCCAATCACAGAATCGATCCATCTCATCGAGGGTCTTCCTCTCCTGTGCCGTCCCTCCACTCTCCCAAGCATGATGTCCCTCTTCAAGGAATAGTCCCTCCTTGCAACATGCCCAAAGTATGTCAGACGAAGCTTCAGAATCCTTGACTCCAAGGAGCATTCAGGCTTCACCAGCTCCAGGACAAACCTGTTTGTTCTCTTAGCAGTCCATGGTATATTCAGCACTCCTCTCCAGCACCACAGCTCAAAGGCATCAATTCTCTTCTATCTTCCCTATTCACTGTCCAACTTTCTGATGCATAGAACATAATCACAAAGACCATAGCCAGGATCCGGTGCCCCTTAGTCTCCAGCCTGACATCGTTGCTCTTCAGTGCTCTTGAGAGGTCCCTCACAGCTGACTTTCCCAGTGTAATTCATCTCTTGATTTCCTGGCTGCTGTTACCAAGAGTGTTAACTGTGGAGCTAATAAACTAAAACTGATAACTATCTCAATCTCTTCACCATCCATACTGATGCTGCCAACTGGCCCAGTGGTGAGAATCTGTCTCCTTGATGTTGCGCTTCAATCCATATTGAAGATTGCAATCTTTGACCTTCTGTAGCAAGCGCTCCAGGTCCTCCTCAGTTTCAGCAAGCAGTGTTGTGTCATCCTCATAATGCAGGTTGTTGATGATTCTTCCACCAATCCTGATGCCACATTCCTCCTCATACAGCCCAGCATCTCAGATGATCTGTTCTGCATACAGATTCAAAAGGTATGGAGACAAAATATACCCCTGACAGACCCCCTTCATGAAGGCTTTATCAAAATATATTTTCTTACAGTTGAAGATGCTAAAAGTCTGAATTAGTGTGTTGGCTCTATGAGAAGCCCTTCCCTGTCACTTTTGTAGAAAAGTCTGTCTCCTTTCAACATCTACAATTCTGGCAGTCTTAGGAGTCTCTATGCATCTTGATAGCAATCTTCTCACGGGTCTAGACGATCCTCGTGCAGCCACCCTGAAGTACATGCTTGGCTCCAGTCTTTCTTGGTGATGTTCTTTCCCAATTGACACTGAGTCAGGTTTTTCTTTGTCTGCTCACTTATTTTTTCCTTTTATCTCTGGTACCACCAAAGATGATGCAGAAAACATTCCAGGAAAACTCCCCTGAATAAGATGCAGCATGCTAAATCCCTTACAACTGACTGGCTTATCACATCAACTCCTATGATTATTGATGAGGCATTATTATATGACTGCCAAGCCAGTGATAATCATGGTCCAGTGATGTCAACACATATTTTTAGGGGACAATTTAATCCATGTCAATCCAAAACAAGGGAATAGTTTTAAGATGCACTCATATGGCCTTAATGTAACAAAGAAAATTTTATTCCTAAATGGGATTGCAACTATAACATTAGGGGTTACAACTCCAACAAATAATTTAGGGCCATGCAATTCCATGGTGGCACAGTGCATAGTGTATCTGGTTGACAACTAAAGAGTCAGAAGTTCAAATATACCAGCCTCTCTGAGACAGAAAGTTAGGCAGTTTCCTACCATAAAAATTTAGTCTTGATACTAGATTGGGGTTCACTATGAACAAACAAGCTTGTCCTGGAAAGGATGAAACCAAGTTGCTCTTTGGAGACAGGGATTTTAAAGCTCTGTCTCACATATTTTGGGCATGTTGCTAGGAGAAAACCAGCATCCTTAAAAGGGTAGAGAGCACAGGAGAGGAAGATACTGGATGAGATGGATTGAGAGAGTAACTGGGGTAATGGGGGTAGGCGAGTTAGAGACAGTGAGATTGGCTCAGGAAAGGGCAGGGTTCCCAGCTGTTGTGCATTGGGTCACTATGAGTCACAGTTGACTTGATGGTACATAACAATAACAACAACAACAACAACGAATGACAGTGGGTTAGGTTTTTAGTTTTTATCAATCAATCAATATAACAGGTGTCCATTGCAATATAAAAATGTAATGATTTAAATCCATATTTCATCAGAATTGGCCATGAGATAGTATTTCCAGAGGGAAATGCTTTTACAATAATATTTCAAGAATCTACTCAACCAAGAGTTTTTATAAAGCTCTGAACTGATTTTCATAAGTCTAGGATACTTAGATGTAGCTTTATCTTAAGGAAACTTTTCTAAGTCCCTTCCAGCCAACTGACTATAAAATTCAAAGTCTAGGGTAAAGTCTTGCTCCTCCCAGGAGCAAAGAGGGCCTGACATAGAAGTACTCAACAAAATTTGATGAATTTGATAACTGAGTGGTTGGCTGTTGATCTGTAATTGCATCATGATTGCTTTTTCTTAAGACTAAGTTAGCCAGTTCCACAAGTTTGAGCTTTGCCATTACAGGGGAGCGGCAGGGAGAGAAATCCATCATGAGGCCCTTCCTCTAGATAGAGCTTGAAAAATTATTTTCATTTTAGTGATTTTTTTCAGATAATGGGACTTCATTACTTAAAAGCATTGGCATTTTATCAAACTCCTTTTGAAAGAAAAAGCATCTCAAAGTATGTAACACACTTCCTGCCTTATTAAGCAGAAACTTCATTATATAATTGAACCTCTACTGGATGACTCACAATCATAATCCATAAAATTTAATTCAATACAACATTTACTTAGCATCCATATTAAAGCATAATACCAAGCTTTCCGGAAAGCATAACATTGATGAACCATGGTGCCTTCCCTTAAGAAACTGACAAGTAGCTATGAAGTCCAGATAAGGCTCATTTTCAATAACAATGCAAAGGATTATGGTTATGTCAAAATGCAGTTGAAAGCCAGTTCAAGGAGACACTGACACAAGGACTCTGGGCTCAGTTACTTGTGAGCTCCAGACCTCCTAATTATCACCTCCTAATTATCTGTGATTCTGGACAGATTACGAAGTCCCCACTTTGTACTGTAAAGAAAAGAATAACAATATCTCTAGCCTAAGGTTGTTATCAGAATTAACTGGTGAAATGCAGTGTTTCTAAAATGTGAGTGATTAAGACAATTTACTAGGTCATGACAATAATTTAAAACACAGACCAGACAAAAACAAAAGAAATTTAAAAAACAATAAAATAGAGACTATCTGGATGCATCAGGTGTGCTACGTGTAAGTTTGATTCCTGCAACTGTTGTGTGTATACCAGGATTGTGATTTTACAATGTATTTCTTATTTGAATTATTATAAAGTAAACTCTAAGCATTCAAAGTATCTAGTACATATTGGCTGGGATATAGCAAGTGCTCAAAACAATGGAGTAGAAATTTAGTGCTTAAATTGAACTTGTAAAAACACAGATGAGTTGCAGCAACATTATACTTAAAGAAGCCAGCACAGTAGAGTACATACTGTATAGTTTCATTTATACTAAGTTCTAGAACAGGCAAAACTAATCTCTGATGATAAAAATTAGAACAGTGGTTGCCTCAGGGTAGGGACTGACAGGAAAGTAACACAAAGGAACTTTCTAGGGTGATGGAAATACACTATAACTTGAGTGGAGTCCTCATCACATAGGTGCAGATATCTCTCAAAAGTATGTAGAGGACACCCCAATTAAAAAAAATACATTACCATATTAAAAATAGCATTTTTAAGAATTCCAGAGAAGATGATAGACTAGGCAGACAATAGCCAAGATCCTCTTCAACTAACACATCAGAAATCAAAGATAATAGAAACAATGACACTCCTGGGACCTCAAATTTCAAATTAGAAGATAACTAGATCAAACATCTGCTGAGGAAGGAAATGAATGGTAACACTGAAGAAGGAGACAGATGGGGCAGTGACTTGTGAACACTGAAAGGTTCCATTCTGAACACTGAAAGGCAGCCATTCTGAAAGGTTCACAGGTGTGTTTCTGGATGGCCCAGAAATCCAGGACTGCAGTGGTGATCACATCAACTGGCTGACGATAAGAAAGGCTTTATCTCCCCCTTGTCACCCATATCCTCCCAAGGATCAGAGATATAACTCTCCTCGGCACTACTACACTCCACCAAGGGGTTGCTGGTGTTTGTTTCTCGAGCCCACTGTCAGCTCTGCCTGAGACTAGACTCACAGTATTTTGTGTCTGGTACTGGGAATAATATAAGGAGCTCTGGTGGCCTAGTGGTAAGGAGCTGTGCTGCAAACCCGAAGACACACAGTTCGAATCCGCCAGCTGCTATGCAGGAGAAAGATGAGCGATTCCCCTCCCATTTGATTAACTGCCTATGAAAACCCTCCCGAGAGTCAGCTATGGGCCTGTTCTGATTTGATGGTACAGAACAACAACAGAATATTCACAGAGCTCTGTATTCAGATACTTGTTCCCTGCCTTCAGAAGCTAGTAGATTTTCTGGCCTGGTATGATTCCTTAGATTAGTCTATGACTGGGGTCCTCCTTTGATTGGGCACTCATAAATTCCATTCTCAGAACACTCCATACTGACATTTGGAAATGTGCACCCTGAGTGGGTATCCTGACTAAACCCATTCCCTCAGCTGGAAAAGACACCATTGCTGGCCAGGCACACTATTGTAGGCTTTGAGGATAGCAGGAATTCTAGTTGAGTGCTCTACCTATTATCATTGTTGCTGTTATGTGCCATCGGGTCACTTACGACTCATAGTGACCCTTTGTACAAGAGCCCTAAACTCTGCTCTATCCTGTGCCAACCTCATTGTTTCAAACACACTCATTTCCACCACCCCAATCACAGAATCGATCCGTCTCATTGAGGGTCTTCCTCTCCAGAACTGTCCCTCCACTCTCCCAAACATGATGTCCTTCTCCAAGGACCAGTCCCTCCTTGCAACATGCCCAAAGTATGTCAGACGAAGCTTCAGAATCCTGACTCCAAGGAGCATTCTGGCTTCACCCTTTTCAGGACAGACCTGTTTGTTCTCTTAGCAGTCATGGTATATTCAACACTCTTCTCCAGCACTACAGCTCAAAAGCATCACTTCTCTTTCTATTATCCCTAGTCACTGTCCAACTCTCCGATGCATAGCACATGACTGCGAAGACTATAGCCTGGATCAGGCGTGCCTTCATCTCCAGCATGACATTGTTGCTCTTCAGTACTCTTGAGAGGTCCCTCACAGATAACTTTCCCAATGCAATTTGTCTCTTGATTTCCTGGCTGCTGCTACCAATAGACAGTCAATAGTCAATAGATGGGAAGAGGTACTGTTTGTGTTTTCCTAGCACCCAATGTTGGCATTCAGCCACCACTTGAATAAACTAAAACTCTACCTTAACTAGACACTCCAGTGTAACTTTCTGCCGAACTGGCAGACACACTGTCCCAGACATCTTCCCTCCACCTCTCACAGCAGTGGAAAAAGCACCAATCTGAGATCCAGCTAAGCCTGCCCTCAAGTTGATACTAAAAAAGTCACCAAAATATGAGTGCTGCACGGGGGAGTGGACTGGCAGGGGGTGTGATTGTAGAATAATAAAATTTTGTTTTGTTTTTTCTTTTCAAAGAGAAAAACCAACTGGGGGGGGAGGGGAGGGCAGGAAGGAAAATGTGCAACAATGACAAAAAGTTTGAGGAAAAACAGAAATAACAGAAGAATTTTTTTCAACAAATATAAGACTACATAAACTAAGCGGAAAATTAGAATACATATAAAAAGAGCACTTCAGACATTAGAATATTAAGACTAAAATTTCAGTAATAGATAACACTTTGGAAGGACAAAAGATCAGAATTGAAGAATGTGGCACTGACCTACTGAGATGAATATTCTTCAATTCTAAAATATTAGAGAAACAATTAGAAAAAAAAAGAAGAAAGAAGTGTGAAGAAAGCATGGGAATTGTGGTTGTAGCCCAACATCAAAGGAATAATTTACCTATTATTTGAGAATTCAGAATAAGGAAAGACATATATACATATAACTAACTCAGAAAGAAAAACATAAAACACCCAACAAAACACCCTGCCAGACAAAAATTTTTTGCATTGTTGTTATTAGGTACCACTGAGTTGATACACTCATACTGACCCAGTGAACAATAGATCTGAACTTTGCCCTACCCTGTGCCATGCTCACAGTCTATGATGTGCTTGAGCCATTGCTACAGTCACTGTGTCAATCCATTTTGTTGAGTGCCTTCCTCTCTTTCTCTGACACTCCATCTTTCCAAGCATGATGTCTTTTTCCAACAAGTGGCTCCTTCTCCCAACCTGCCCAAGGTATGTGACATGGAGTTTGACTATCCTTTCTCTAAGAAGCACTGATATCTTGAAAAATTGTCCCTGGAATATGACCGTGAAATTAGGATATTTCCAGATAAACAGAAACCAAGCGAAATTGTTAAAATCAGATAAATCTTACAGTAAATAATAAAAGGAATTCTTTAGACAGAAAACCATTGGCAGATAACAAGTTGAAATAGCATATATAACATTATCATTCAGAAATTGACCCAGACAGAAATATACACAATGCAGCCTAGTGGTAAGAAGCTGCACTGCAAACCCAAAGGCATACAGTTTGAATCCACTAGCTGCCTGCAGGAGATGGATGGGCAATCTCCTCCTGTGCAAATAACTGCCTCCAAAAACCACTGAGGTTTCGACTTGATGGTTCACAACAACAACAACAACAAAATGAAGTTAGGAGACTAAAAATAGAGATCTAGAGGTATAAGACTACGAGGATAACTACAGTACAAGAAGAGAGAGTAAGTATTGTAGTCACAGAACTTCAAAGTGGAAAAGAAGTCAGGGTAACTTCAAGACAAAGTAAACTGTTTTCAAATGGGGAATTAAATAGTAACTTATAGGGTAATCTTGAAGAAAAATAGACATCAAAAAAACCAGAAAATTCACGAAAGCATAATACACTAAAATAACAGCAATGAAAGAAATTATAAGCAAATTCATAAACAACATTTACTTAGTACCAAAAAAACAGATGAGTAAAGAAAACAGAAACACCATAAGAAAAGAGTACAGCAAAATGACAGTAATAGACCCATACATATCAATAATTACACTGAATGTGAATGCATTCATGCTCAAGTCAAGAGAAAATAAGTAGCCAAGTGGATAAGAAAGCGTGACCTAGCAATGTGTTATCTATAAGGGATACACCTTAAAGAACAAGACAGATTAAAAAGTAAGGAGTGAAAAAATATATTAAGCAAATGGCAATCTAAAAGAACAGGAGGGGCTATATTAATTTCTGATAAAACAGACTTTAAAGCATATAAATAAGATAAAAGGAAAGAGATTATATAATGATTCAGGGACTAGTGAACAAGAGAATATAACTATAATTAATATTTATGCAACCAAGGACAGAATGTCAAATACTTAAATCAAACTTTAACAGATTTGAATAAAAAAATAGACAACCCAAAAACAATAGTGGGAAATTTCAATCCACCACTTTAGGTGAAGGATAAAATGATTAGAAATAAAACCAACTAAGACAGAGAAAACAATGATCTCATAGAAATATATAGAATATTCAACCCTACAAAACCAGCATACAAATTTTTCTCCAGTGCAAGTGGAATATTCTCCAGAACATACCATATGTTAGGTCACAAAGCAGGCCTCAATAAATTTTATATATATATATATAATGAAGAATAGTCTAAAGTCACAATGTTATAGAATTAGGTATCAACAACAAGGATATCAAGGGGGAAATTAACTACCTGGGAATTAAATAACACCTTGATTGCACAATAATAGGTTGTAGAAGAAATGAAAGGGGAAGAAAATTAAAAACTTTCTTGTTGTACATGAGAACAAAAACACAGCACACCAAAATCTTTGACACAGCAAAAGTACTGGTAAGAGGTCAATTTATAGCAAATAGCACATGCAACAAAAACGAACAGAGAAGCAAAATTAATATCTTAACTCAATATCTCTGACAATTACTTGAAAAAGCAGCAAGCAAAACCTTTAGTCTCTAACACAAAGGAAACCATAAAGCTAAGAGCAGAAGTAAATGGAACAAACTAGTAGGAAGAATCAAAATGACTAAAATTGGTTCTTTGAAAGAATTTCTAAAATCAGCAAGCACCTGACAAATCTAAGAAAGGAAAAGGAGAGGACACAAATAACACAAATAAAATTAAATTAGTGATAGTCACAACTAAACCAAGTGAAATAAAAAGGAACAAGATAGTATGAAGATCTGTGCTCCAGCAAATTGGAAAATAAGGAGGAAATGGGATACATTTTTAGAAACTCGCTATCTACCTAAACTAATAAGGACAGAGGTAAAAAAATTGAACATATTCATCACAAAAAAGGAAATTGAGCATGTCCTTAAACATTCCCAAACAAAAGGTGGCTCTGTCTCAGATGGCTTCACCAGTGAATTGTACCAAACATTCAGAGAAGAGTTGACAACAATTCTACTCAAATTATTTCAGAATGTAGAAAAAGAAGATTCCTTAATTCATTCTATGAAGCTAGCATAACCCTGATACCAAAGGCAGGCACAGACACCACTATAACAGCAACAGCAACACAACAGAAAAATATCCTTCACTGAACAATGATAAATTGACAACAGAATCACAGCCAATGAAATTCAATACCATGTTTTAAAAAATCATTCAGATCATGTAAGATTCATATCAAGAACAGAAGATGGTTCAACATTAGAAAAACAATGAAATTAACCACATTAATGAAAGAAAAGAACCACATGATCATCTCAATGCAGAAAGGGAATCTGACAAAATGATAAAAACACTTAACAAAATAGGAAGAGAAGGGAGATTTCTCAACATAATTAAAAGCATATATACAAAACCAGTGGCCAACATTACTCTCAACAGAGATTTGAAAGTATTCCACTTGAGATGAGGTACCTGACCATGTTGCTGTTTATCACCATTCCTACCCACTAGAGTATTAGAAGTCTTAGAACAATAGGGAGAGAAAAAGAAAGACAAGGCATCAAATTGGCAAAGAAGAAAACCTATCTTTATCTGCATATAATATCTTGTGGCCCAGTGGCAAGGAGTTGTGCTGCCAACTCAAAAGCACATGGTTGAAATTCACCAGTTGCTCTTTTAGAGAAAGATGAACAATCTCCTTCTGTGAGGTTTACAGCCTTTGATAAGCGCTGGAGGTTAGCAAAGTGGCAAGGTACAATACCAGCACACAAAAACCAATCTGCTCCTTTTATAGTAACAAAAATAACTTTGTAAAGGCAATAAGGAAAACAATGTCATTTATAATTGCCACTAAAAAGATGAAATGGAACAAAAAATCTGATCAGAGATAACAAACTATACAACGGAAACTACATAGCACTACTACAAGAAACCAAAAGATACCCATATAAATGTAAAAATATACTATACTATACTATACTATACTATACTATACTATACTATACTCATAGACTGAGACTTAACATTATAAAAATGTAAATACTAGGAAAGAGAGAGAGAGGAAAAAAACCCTCACCACTGGGCCATTAAGTAACATCATGATAGATGGAGAAAAGGTTGGAATTGTCATTGATTTTCTTTTATTTGAATCCTCAATCAATATCCTTGCTCTCAGGGACCTCTCCAAAGTACTGAAGAACAATGATGTCAGCTTAATGACTAAGGTACATCTAGTCCAAACAATGTTTTTTGTTTTGTTTTGTTTCTTATTACTTGCTATGTTTCTGAAAGTTGAACAATGACTAAGAATTACAAAATAAAAATTGGTATAATTAGTTATGATGCTGGAAAAAAGTATTGACTATCTCATGGACTGCTAGATGTAACCAAGGTGATCCTTGGATGCAAAGATGGTGAAGCTTTGTCTCACCTACTTTGGGCATGTGTTAGAAGGGACAAGTCCTTGGAGAAGAACTTATGCTTGGAAAGGTTCAGGTTGGGAAGGGAGGGGAGAAACACACTATGAATGCAGGAATGTGAGAAACACAACGTACATCAATTATACACAATATATACGAATTTTATATGTGAACCAATATAAGATAAAATTAAAGTGGGAAAAAGTAGGTAACTTACTAAGATTTACTAAAATGATATTAAACTAGGATAAGCAGCTAAACACTTGTTAAATTAAAAGGAAACAATATCCAATAAGCAAAATTATCAGTACAATATCACCAAAGAAGGGAAGACACACAGAGATACAGAAATATTCCTGAAAATAAGAATTACAAGAACCAAGAAAACTACAACTACATTTTAGGCATTAAAAATGGTGTTAAAGAACAAAATGTGTATTAATGGTCAAATGAAATGTCTTTACTTTGGAAATGTTCATTCTAATCACAATAAAAAAGAAAGAAAGGGGGAAAAACATTTAATACTGGAGGATGAGAGGAAAAAGATAAGAGCTAACACATACACATGCTATATCATGGACACGGGACACTGATGTCATGAAATACTGAGTGAGTGACCCAGCATAGCACTAACAGTTAATGCAGTTGGCTGTGAACTGAAAAGGACTGAAGTTTGAGTCTTCCCAGGGGTGCTTTGGAACAAAATAATAGGACTCTGAAGAATCAGGTATTGAGAACCCTACAGAGTACAGTTCTATCCTAAGGGTGAGAGCTGATGATATGGCAATTGGTTTAAATATTAAATAGCAGAAGTTTAGTAGAACATGAGACTGGACAGGAATTGGAGCTGAATTTTGAAGACCTGTAAACAGCAACATTGAGGACTTGGAACGTTTATCCTAGGTGAAAAGGAAGAAGTCATCTGAGAAGGTTGTACAAAGAGTGACATGACTAGATCCAGAATGTGAAAGAAAAGTTATGACAACAATGTGGAAACTGGGAAGGGAGATGAGACCAGTGGATAAGCTTTCAATGTTTCATTCCACTAGTGAAGGAAGATGAGACCAGTACACAAGCTTTCAACGATTTGTTCCACTAGTGAAAACCTCAAGCAGGGTGATGGTAGTGGGCACGGAAATAAGAACAGGAGTAAAAAGAGAGTTTGCATAATATGATATCAATTTGCATGTTATTTTTGCCCGGAATACTCTCTCCTGTCCCTGACTCATCAAGAAACACTCTTCTGCAAGCAGGACGAATGCACACTTTTAGTCTGATAGTCTCTCAACTGAGCTGCTTAAATTACCTTGGAAGAGGACATCATGGTTGAAAGGCTGGAGGGTCAGTGAACAGGAGAAGAAGACCACAACGCCTGTGACAACGGGCTTAAGCACACAGAGGAGATTACCAGGATGGTACATGATCAAGCAAGTAAGGCTCATCATGCATAAGGTCATCAAGAGTCAGAGTTGACTCAATAGCACCGAACAACAGCAACTCTCTCCAAAGACACCACCTCTGATCTTAGTGTTTCAGTAAAATTCTCCCATTTTGTGTGCTCCTGCACCAGGTTCTACTGTATTGCTGTTGTATTCTTTGCCACATTGCACAGAATAGTTTTCTGCTCTTCCTAGAAGTAGGACCTCCTCAAAGAAACACACTATGTCCTTGATCTCTTGCTCTTCAAGGGAGTTCTGGTGGTTTGGTCCATAGGGAACTGCTGGCCCAAAGGAGGTGCTTCTCTGGCAGTTTGAATCCACCAGTTGCCCCAAGAAAGTAAGACGGCTCATCTTCACCTGTGTGATTTACAGCCTTTGAAAACCTGCTGCAGGGCCAGCTGTGAGCTGGTTCTGACTCAATGGCATTGAGAGTGAGGTTTTTGAGTGCTCTTCTTGAAATATTCTGATTTTTCTAGTCTTTTGGAGATCTGTTAGAATTGCATTTTCTAAGTCCCTTGTGGTTGGGTGAATCCATGTGACTAAACCACCACTGAAAATCCTCCGGAGAGTCAGATTTGGGTCATTTCTATCTAAATGTTACACAACAACAACAATACTAAGGATAATGGACACTAAGGCAGATATAATTTTTTAAACAGTTCTGTATAGGTATAATGGCAAGAAGATATACTGCAATTAACTGCTTCTGCAAACCACTGGAAGGTTAGCTAAGGGTCCTGACTCAACAGTACACAACAACACAATATAAATAATTAACTAATATAATACTGAAGACAGAAGAATTGATGCCTTTGGTCTGTGGTGTTGGAGAAGAGCACTGAATATGTTCAGCCCATAGAATAAACAGATATATCTTGGAGAGGGTGCAGCCAGAGTGCTCTTTGGAGGCAAGAACAATGAGGCTTTGCCTCATATACTTTGGACATGTTGCTAGGAGGGACTATTCTTTGGAGAAGAACATGATTCTGGGAAGCGTTGAGGGTCAGTGAAGGAGAGGAAGACCCTCAACCAGGTGAACTGACACAGTGACTGCTGCAATGTGTTCTTTCTTGTGTGTCAGGAAGTGGGAGGATAGCGCAGGATAGAACAGGGTTCAGATCTGTTGTTCATGGTATCGCTTTGGGTCATGTAAGACTTAATGGCACCTAGCAACAATACTGAAGACTTTGAGTTAACATGCTATGCTGTCAAATAAAGGTTTGAAGTTTCAGTCTATCCTGAAGCACCTCAGAAGAAAGACCTGGCATTATGCCTCTGAAAAATTGACCATTGAAAACCCTATGGGACACAGTTCTACTCTGCATTTGTAGGGATGACATACAGTGGAATTTACCTGACATTTTATTTTGTAAGTTAAAAATAAATAAGCAGGAAGAATACCAAGCAGAGGTGATGTTGTTGTTGTTGATTGCCTTCGAGCCAAGCACGACTTATAGTGACCCTATGAACAAAAGGCCTGAATCCCCTCTATTACTATCAATATTTATCAAAGTTCATAAAGTTTCCGGAGGCAAGTTGTTTAAGAAGTGGATGCCACTCCTGTTTCTAACCTGCCATGATTCTGACAGAGGAACTACAGTCTAATTCCATTTTTTTAAAATTCCATTTGTTGATGTTTGATGTTATGTGTTGTTGAGTTGACCATGACTGGTAGCCAGTGTCACTGTCTCTGATACACCTCTCCTCATTACCTTAGTTACTCTGTCAATCCATTCCATCCAGCCTTCCTCTCCTATGATGTCCCTCCCCTCTCCCAAGCATGAGGTCTTTCTCCAAGTACTGGTCTTTCCTGGCAACAAGCCCAAAGTATGTGAGATGGAGCTTCAAAATCCTTGCCTCCAAGGAACAGCTTGGCTTCACCCTCTCCAGGAGAGACCTGTTAGTTCCCTTGGTAATACATGGTATATTCAATATTCTTCTCTAGCACCATAACTCAAAGGCAATAATAATTCTTCTGTCTTCTTTGGTCACTGCCCAGCTCTCTGATGCATAACAGGTAATTGCAGAGACCATAGCTTGGATTAGGTGCACCTTAGTCTCTAACATTTTCCTAATGCAATTTATCTTTTGATTTCCTGACTGCTGGTGCCAAGAGTGTTGATTGTGGAACCAAGCAAGCTGAAATGGTTTACAATCTCAATGTCTTCTCCTTTTATCATGATGCTGTCAATTGGTTTAGTGTTGAAAATCTCCATTTTCTTGATATTGAGCTTCAATCCATATTGCAGACTACAGTTCTTGACCTTCTGCAGCAAATGCTTCAGGCCTTCAGTTTAAGCAAGCAAGGTTGTGTCATGTGCATAACACTGGTTTTTGATGAATCTTCCTCCAATCTTGATGTCACATTCCTCCTCATAAAGCCCAGCCTCCTGAATGATCTGTTCTTTGTATATATTGGAAACAGGATGCATCCTTGACACACTCCTTTCATGATTTTGAACCATGCAGTGTTCCCTTACTCTGTTCTGATGATTGCTTCCTGGTCCAAGTATAGGTTTTGTACTAGCATAATCAAGTGTTCCGAGATCCCCCTTCTTCTCAAGGTTAGCCACAATTTGTTTTGGTCCACACATTCAAATGGCTTTGAATTGTCAACGAAGCACAGACAGACATTACTCTGATACTCTCTGCTTTCATCCATATGACATTTAGCTGACATCTTCTATACCTCTATCTTTTTCTTCCTTTTATACCCAGCTGAGCAGGCAGATAAAAAGGGGGGGGTGTGTAAATTTGTGTCTTCTAGGCTGCAACAGTTCCATGATACATCTTCAAGGATATGAACATGGATGGCTAAACACAATTGATAACAGTGCATCTAAATTCCAAAATCAATCTCCACAATAGTCTACGTGTTTCCTATTGCCAAAGGGGCCCTTTAGAGTAGTGAGAGAAGATCTTCACCCTGAAACCTACAGTGTCCCTTTTCAGCAGGAAGTAGCTAAGAGTATATGCCATCCCCTTTTCCTTATGAATCAAGGTGAAGTCTCTCTCAGGGAGGAGTGATAGGGAATGGCAAGGGACACAATGACAAAGGAGATTAATCAGAACTGGCAATGGGACAATTAAAACAGATTTTCAAGAGGAACAAACTGGGGTGGAGGGTAGAGAAAATAGTGCAACAATGTATGAATGGAAACCCAAAATCTCTGTAAATGTTCATTAAAATTAATAAAGTTTAATTTTAAAAAGGGGGGATGACACTGCACTAGTGGGAGGGTCAAATGATATAAGCCTGTGACATGTGGTACCAGTACCAGTGGTGGTAGAGTCACCTCCAACTTATGGTGACCCCATGTGCATCAGAGAAAAACTGTGCTCTATAGAGTTTTCATGGGTGTGACCTTCTGAAAGCAAATGGACAAGTCGTTTTAAAATCTTATTATATAGGGGCATCTTGCTGTGTATGGTACATTGTTAGACTTGAATTCTGAATCCAGTTTTGGGTCCTTTCCCAGAGGGGACAGTGTTATATTGTGTCTTTGCAGAATGGCAATACATAAACAAGAAACATGCTGATGGTGTTATATCATTGAGTATGACTCATAGAGACCCTGTGAATAATAGACACCCTATCTTGTGCCATCCTCATAATCTCTGCTATGCTAAAGCCCACTGTTACAGTCACTGTGTCAATCCATCTCATTGAGGGTCTTCCTCTTTTTTGGTTACACCTTACTTCTCCAACTATCCTTATTAGTATACACGTTCAAATCAGACATTACTTTCCTTTTCCATT
This sequence comes from Elephantulus edwardii, assembly GCF_000299155.1. Classification (NCBI taxonomy): domain Eukaryota; kingdom Metazoa; phylum Chordata; class Mammalia; order Macroscelidea; family Macroscelididae; genus Elephantulus; species Elephantulus edwardii. The sequence continues at coordinate 2,092,217 of NW_006399801.1, read as the reverse complement.
ATTTTATTGCTTCTTAATATCTTGACATTCTGTAACATTTTTTTGTCCTCTAAATTAATTCTCTGTTGTCTTCATCCCTAGTATGACTTTATTAAGTGAAGTCTTGGGAGGTTTAGGAGCAAACACACATCTATTACCTGAGACTGAAAGTTGCCTGAACCTGGTAAAAATTATTATATTTGCTTCCCAGATGACTTACTTCATTCTAGTTGTGGGCTGTGTGGTGGAACTTTTGATTGTTAGAATTATTCTGGGAAAAAACCTTGTTGATATTGAAAAGATTGAAATTAAAATAGTCTCTATAGTTCTCAGCTGAATTAAACTCAGGTTTCTATAGTTCTCAGCTAAGTTAAACTCAGGAATTTTTCCATTGTCCCTGGTAGAGCCCCACACCCAGCTGTATCCAAGGCAACAGTATTTCAAGAATGGGTAACTGAAAAGCAGGGCAAAGAAGCAGATGTTTCTCGACTGATAACCAATGTATCTTGTGCTTTTCCACTGCCCTGGAGTTTGAACTCATTGTATACTTAAGAATTTTGACACCACCCTATAGTTAAAGATCTATCTAACTGCTACATGTGCTAC
>NW_006399801.1:2081651-2091416 GCF_000299155.1 Elephantulus edwardii | reverse complement strand
CTCCTCTGTCTCCTGCGAAAGATAAGGGTCAGCCTGGAGCTCCGTAATAAACCTCTTATCTCTTGCTGTTGCATCAAGCCGGTGTCTTGGAGTCTTGGGTCTTCGCCGTCCACTCGGGACAGAACAGGACCAGCGGTTCGGGGGTCCTTCAATATGTATCCAGTACATGTAATTACCTGGTTATATATCTGTGACCATTTACTGAGCACCTACAGAGGTACATGAACTAGATAACATTACCATATGCAACTAGAATTATTGATGGAGGTCATTGTTCAGTGACATAATTTTCCTTTTGTCTCCTAAGTTTTACTTTTTCTTTAATGATCAGTGTATGCTGTCTATTTCCTCATTTCTAAGTTTTAGAAAACCCTATAAACCTACAAAATTTTATCATCCCTAGTCACTGTCCAACTCTTTGATGCATAGCAAGTGACTGCAAAGACCATCTCCAGACTGACATCATTGCTCTTCAGTACTCTGGAGAAGTCTCTGGCAGCAAACTTTCCCATTACAATACGTCTTTTAATTTCCTGGCTGCTGGTGCCAAGAGAGTTGATTGTGGAGCCAAGCAAACTAAAGCTCTTCACAATTTCAATCTCTTCACTACCCATCACGATGCTGCCAATTGGCCCAGTGGTCAGAATCTTTGTTTCCTTGATATTGAGCTTCAGTCCATATTGAAGGCCACAGTCCTTGACCTTCTGCAGCAATCTCCTCCTATGCCACTCATCGCCTCTGAAAATCCACTGGAGGGTCAGCTATGGCTCTGTTCTGACTTGACAGTACACAGCAACAACAATATGGTTGACAATTTGGCTGTTAACTCCTAGTGATTGCAGGTTGGAGAATTTCCACATAAAGTCTTCAAGTCTGTACATCTTTATGGAAGAAGTTTGTAAACCTCTCTCTTGTGGAATGGCAGGTGAGTGAGAATGTGTGTCTTTTCATTTAGTATCTGAGTCACAGGTTCATCACAGAACCACGATGTTCATCTTCTGTATCTAATACTAATTTAGTATATGTGATTTTCACAGACTGACTTTAGCTCTGCTGCTTTCTCCCTATGATCTTAAAAGGTTAACTTGCACTTCTGGACTTCAGTTGCTTATAACAGTTTATAAATTATTGAACATATTACGTACACAATCTAATAACCAGTTGTCATTGTGGAATTGGAACCAACTCACAACACTAAGAAGAAAGACTTAGCAATCGTTTGAAAGTTAGCCAATGAAAATCCTTATAGACGGCAAAAGTCTGATCTGCAGCAGATTGTGAAGAAGACTCAAGACTGAGGAGTGTATGATTCCATTGTGCAGATCACCATGAGTTGATGGCTGACTCAGTGGCAGCTAAAAGCAACAGCATCAGGATATATTGCACATATCAGAGGGGGAAACATCTATGCCAAGGTCCTTTCACAAGAAGAGGATCTAGTTGTGGATCTTGACAGAAAACTTACATCCAAAAGGGGGTTTAGCTGAGGGACTTTTACAAAGAAGATCAGGTTACAGAACACAGTGTGTCCTGATTTGCCCTACTCATGCTCTACATTCAACTATGAAATCATTTCAAGGAGGAGGAGGAGGGGGTGAAGAGTAAGAAGTGTCCGCACAAGAGCTAAGAACAAGAGAAATATACAGAACTAATGCTGCCCTCTGGTGTTTATTAAAGCACATAGACAGACATCTAAAATCCTTCAGAAACCTGCTTTCCAGAATTCAGACTTAAAATTCTGTTACAGAAATGACAAGATGGGCAGTGGTGGGGGGGAGGATGGGGGAATCTCATTTAAGTATGCGTAATTTCTTATTAATTTAATGTTAATAAATAGAACAATATATAAGTACATATTATATTCTCTAGAGAGAAACATATTAGTTCTTCTGTTGTTGATTGTCGTCGAGTCAAGCACAACTCATAGCAACCCTATGAACAAAAGCCCTGAAGACTTTCTGTAACTCTCATTGTTTCTCAAAGTTCACAGAGTTTCCAGAGGCATGTATCTCTAGTGGTCCAGTGGATAAACAACTGTGTGAGAAATTTGAATCTACTAGTTGTTCTGAGGAAGAAAAATGGGCAATCTCCTCCCATATGATTTTTTGATGTTGTTATTGTTGTTGAATGCTGTCAAGTTGAGCACGACTCATAGCGACCCTATGAACAAAAGGCCTGAAGCCCCCCTACAACTGTCGACATTTGTCAAAGTTCATAGAGTTTCCGGAGGCATGTTGTTTAGGAAGTGGAAGCCACTGCTGCTTCCAAAGGCGATTTATACTTTCTAAAAATTCTATGGGGGTTCATTTATGAGTCAGTTTTGACTCAACAGCAATGAGTTTCTGTTCATGGTTATGGGAAATCTGGCAATGATTATGGATAGTGGCTACGCAACACAATTAATCTAATTGATATCACTAAATTGTATGTATTGTTACATATGTAATTACAAATGAATAAAAATAAAGAGTTCTTGTAGTTTAAAAAAACATTTTTTTAAAAGGTAAGGAATAATGTAGGCATAGAGAGGCAACATATTTCTAGTTCACTTAGCTTTACTGAGGACAGCTTCAGGGTTCTGAGCCCTCCTTGTAAAACTTAATAAAGAGCATCACACAGAATACCACAGTCACATTGGGACTAACTATTATATTTATCACATATCTAAAACGGTAGTGTTTATTTGCTGTCATTGTTTAGTGCTATTGAAACAGAATTGATGGAGTGAGTTTTCAGAGACAGTAATCATATGGGAGGATATTGTCCATCCTTTTCACATAGAACATCTGGTGGATTTGAACCATGTTGCTTTGGGATTGCTGTGCAGCCTCTCATCACTAGTCCACCAGAGCTCAAAAGTCAATTAGAGACATCCTGAAAAACCTGAAATCAAACTGCTGCGGTGGAGTTGGTCCCTCCTCAGGGAGATCCTCCCCGTGGCATCTGAGAGGAGCAGAGGCTCCCTCTCCCAGGGTTGTTCTGAACTGCCAACCTTTCACTTAACAGCCCAATATGTAACTCACTCACCAGAGCTCCTTGGAGACATTCTGATCATTATAAAACAACACGGTAAAAACCAAACAATAACAACAAAAAAACTAAGTAGGTTTTACCTAACTTTCTGGTTGGTTTGACCTTGTTAAAACTGATTTTGGACACAGTCTTTTTGAGAAGGTTTTATGTGGACCAAAGTCCATTTTTCTCTGCAGAGATATAGTAGAAACATCTGGAAAAAAATTTCTACTTCATTCTGCTTTACTGTGTTTTCAGATAATGAAACTCTTTGGATAGATAGATAGATAGATAGATAGATAGACAGAGAGAGAGAGAGAGAGAGAGAGAGACAGAGAGAGACAGAGAGAGACAGAGAGACATACACAGAGAATGCTAATTCCAATACATATAATGGGGTTCTATGATAGGATTCTCTGCTCTCTCCTTTCATGGGGGAGGTTCAGGTCTGTTTTTGACCAGTGTACATTCTTTCACCTCCCATCCATTTGTCAGTAGAGGGGTATGTGTATGTTGCTATGATGTTGAATGTTTTTCAGTAGAGCTTCCAGAACAATAGATTAAGAAGAAAGGCCTAATATTCTACTTCCAAAACCCAGCCAAGGAAAAATATATGGGTTCCAATGGCACAAAATCAGGGATAGTTGGATGACCACCATCAGCAATAATTCTCACCTGGCAAGGGTGAAGCTTAACACAGCCCAAAGCATCCATAAACTGCTTCTCCCATTTATGTGTCAGTCATTATTAATTCCCAGCAAGCCAGACTGGGAAGTTCAGTGTAGATAGAAATACCAGATTGGGAAGGCAAAATGATAGTGAATACTGGTGTTCTTTTTCTGAACCATGGAAGTCTAGCTTACTGGAGATAAAATCACAGATCTGATTAGACCAGTAAATAGACACATGAAAGAGTGAATGAATAAATGAAAAGTATTTTCCATTCGAGTGAAAAATGAATACTTTTCTCACCAGAAACAATTTAATATCTGTTTTATAAGTGTGGAAATATGGTAGCGATAATGAGAAAATTAGAAACTGCAAATTATAATGAGGCAAAAAGGTGGACTTTTCAGCACGTCTCTGATAAAAGGGGGTGAGGGAGTAAAGTTTGCTGAAGGAATAAGCTGAAAGACATGACTTGGACCAACACTCCTAAACACGTGGGGTCTGACACGAGGAGCAGCTCCCTCTCACACCTCTGGGAATTCATGTTCCCCTTTTGTGGACTAAAATCTTCTTGAGGGAAGGCAATACCACAGTGGAGCTACAGATCCAACCTCAGCCTGACTTCTGGCAGGATGAGAAACTCAGCAGTTGTGTGCCCTGACTGTGGCTTGTGGAAACAGCCTATGCGCCTTGATGCCCTATGGTGGGAATCACTGTGAGGGAATGAGGATACTATTGGCCCCTGTTGTGGGCTGAATTGTGTCTCCTAAATATATGCTGGAGGAGCCCTGGTGGTGCAGTGGCTAAGAGTTTGCTGCTAATGGAATTATTTGTGCTTTGAACTCACCAGTTGTTCTGCAGGAGAAACGGGAGGCAGTCTGCTTCCATGAGGACTGACAGCCTTGGAATCCCTGTGAGCCAGTCCTGTTCCATCCTACTGTGTCTCTATGAGTCAGAATTACCTTACTGGCAATATATAAATGGATGCTGGTATTACCGTTTTGCAGTATTTCATCATCATCTTTCTCATCACTGTCAAGTGGGAATCAACTCATAGCTGACCCACCAGTGGGTTTTAGGCGGCTGTAAATTACACAGCCAGAGATTTCCCATCTTTCTCTGGATTATAACTGCCAGAAAGTTCTGGCATTGTGTTATGAGTACAACTCTCTACTCATTATACCATCAGAGCTCCACTAAAAAGAGTTAAATGATCAGCTATTTGTTAAAAGGTTGGCCAGTTCATACCCTCCAAAAGTCAGCTCAGAAGACTGGTCTGGCACCCTGTTTCTCAAAGTTTACGAATTGAAAACCCCATCTTTAATCTCTTTGCACACAGGTGATCATCCATAGTTGCAACTGACTCACCAACAACCACCAAGACCAACAATATATGTATCCTATCATGTCCAATATTTCCAATGTCGTTCACAATCAGGTGTGAGCTGATTGGATTTGCTGCATTTAGCTAACAATGAGCTGTGGGCTGGAAGCCCCTTGGCTTAGTGTCATCCAAGGTCTATGTAGGGCAGGCCTTACAGTAAAAAGTTGGTTGGGCTCTCAGGCCTAGTGTCAATTGTGCTTGGGATGAACATTCTCCTAAGTGGTACAGCACTGGTTTGTCAGTTTGCTGTACTGAAGTAACTTGGGGTTACTGTGATGCTGAATGCTATGTCACTGATGTGACAAATTGCATAACTGTTACCCATTGTAGACAGTGTTTGGTGGAGCTCCCAGACTGATTAAGGTTTGGAAACAAGACTGGTATCCACTTCCTAAACCACATGCCTCTGGAAACTCTATGAATACAGGGGAACAAGGATAGTTATAGAATAGGATTCAGGTCTTTTGTTCATAGGATCACTATGAGTCATGCTCAATTCGACAGCACTTAACAATACGTCCAATATATGCTGTCATTCAATATGAAGTCGCACTGGAGTGTTCTTGTTGTTGTTATGTATGGTTAAGTTGGAACTGACTTATAGTTGACCCTCAAGGAGGTTTTCAGAGGCAAGAAATAACATGAGATGAGGTTGATCATCTTTCTTCCTCGGAGCTGGTAGATTTGAGCTATGTGCCTTTGGGTTAGCAGTGCAATTCTTTACCATTAAGCCACCAGAGCCAACCTGCCATAGTATGTGTGTGGGGAGAGGGGAGTGTCATTAATTCAAATTAAACAGCATCTTATAAAGAGAAGAGACCTAGCAAAGAAATATTTAGAAGGAAGAAGACCCTGGGAAGACTGAGACAGAGACTGAAGTGATGCATCTAAAAGGTGAGAAAGACCAAGGACCACAATGTCACCAGAAGGTAAGAAAGACACTGAACGGATTCTTCCTCAGAGCCTCAGAAGGCATCAACATGCCTGACAGGCTTGCTGATTTGGGTCTCCTATTTTCTAGAATTGTGAAAGAGTCATTTGCTGTTCTGTAAAGCCATCCAGTTTGTGGCCCTTCGGTACAGCCGCTCCAGGACAACAATCCATTATTCCTCTGGGGAATTATGGATGGAACTGAGTCTTCCCAAAATATGAGCTGTGAATCTGTGTTTCTATATGAGTCATGATAATTCCACTGGAGAATGGGATTTTCTTTATGATATTGTAGAAGCCATGTCAGAATAACATGTGTATTCACTGCTGAGAAATAAACAAGCAAGTGAGAGAAGCAGAGACATAGTAAGCCACATGGGACGTCACATAAAGATCTTCCAGGAAGGGGTGCTAAAGAGACAAGAACCTTCCTGAAAAGTTAACAGAGATGTGAGCCTTCCCCTAATCAGATTTCTAAACTCCTAAACTGAGATTACTAGCTATGCATCTGAACTGGACAGAAAAGCAATTGACGCCTTTGAGCTGTGGTGTTGGAGAAGAGCACTGAACATCCCATGGGCAGCCAAGAAAATGAATAGATACGTCTCAGAGAAGGTGCAGCCAAGTGTTCTTTGGAGGTGAGCATGAAGAGGCTTTGCCCTACATACTTTGGACATGTTGCTAGGTGCTATTTATTGGAGAAGGACATGATGCTGGAAAGGGTGAAGGGTCGGTGAAGGAGAGGAAGATCCTCAACCAGGTGGATTGTCATGGTGACTGCTGCAATGGGCTCTTGTGTGTCAGGAAGTGTGAGGATGGCGCAGGACAGGACTAGATTCAAATCTTTGGTCCACAGGGTCACTATGAGTCATACTCAACTTGATGGCACCTAACAACAACAACAACAAACTGAGATAAAACATGTTTCTGTTGGTTAAAGCCACCATTCTATTATTTTTGTTATGATATCACTAGGATAGTGACTAAGTAAATAATATAATTAGGAAAGGGAGGGAAGAATGGGGGTCCTCTGACTGTGACTGACGGGCATATAAATCTCAGTCTGTCCTACTTTGTGTTTCTGGGCTTAGATTATGGGATCCAACATGAGATGTCCCAATGAGAGCTAACCTCAAGAAATTATGACTGCCATATTTGTGTTCTTTTTTAAGTTTCTCTGTTTGGGGGGGTACATTTGTTCTTGTCTTTATTTTAATCTACATTAAGGTACAATTTTGTCCCCTTGACAATATTATTAATATCTCATGTATGCAAAATCTTGCTGAAGATTATTAAAAAAATGGCAGCAACAGTACTTCAATTGGGAACTGCCAAAACTTCAAGCTGGATTCTGAAGTGGCACTGGCAAGAGGGATCTTGGCTGAAAATAGAGATTAGTAAGTAAACAAAAGGATGTTCACTTGTGTTTTATTGACTATGCAAAGGCATTTGACTGTGTGGATCATAAGATATTATGCATAGTATTGAAAAGGATAAAAATCCCAAGACACTTAATTGTGCTTATGCAAAACCAAGAACAACAGCAGCTGTCCAAAAAGAACAAAGGGACACTGCATAGTTTTAAACTGAGGAAATGTGAGCATCAGGATTGTACCCTTACTCAACACTTATTTAATCTGTATGGCAAGACAGGGTCGCTATGAGTCACCTGCGACTCGACAGCACTTAACAACAATAACATCGAGAGAGAGAGAGAGAGAGAGAGAGAGAGAGAGAGAGAGATCAGCTAGCCCAGCGAAGAGAAAACGATGTGACCAAGACAAAGGTGGGTGACTTTTAGTTCGTGGCCCTCAGGCCAGTCTTTCATTGTTTTTGTTCAGACATTCCTCTAGGTCGTATAGCCCTGGTGTACAAGTTGCCGTCCGAGGTCACTTGTGGTTGCTGTGAGGCTGATCACTGTGACACGAATGTGTCAAATGTGTTAATGGTTGGCTACCCAGTGAGGACTGATAATAATACTCATAATCAGTACTCATAGTAAAAGCAGACAAGAAATCAAAAAGTTGTGCTATGTTGGAAAAGTCTGCTGTCAAGGACTTCATCAAAGTGCTTAAAGAACAAGGATGTCTTTAAAGTCTTTAAAGACTAAAGTACACGTGATCCAAGTCATGCAATTTCAGTTGCTTCCTATGTAACTATAAGTTGGAAAATGAATAAGGATTACAGAAGAAGAATTGATGCCTTTGAGTTGTAGTGTTGGGGAAGAGTAGTGAATATCCTATTGGTTGCCAAAACAACAAACAAGTCTGTCTTGAAGGAAGTGTAACCAGGTGTTCTTTTGAGGGCAAGAATGTTGAAACTTCATGTAACATGGTTTGGGCATTAACATGTTGTCAGGGGGGAGCCCTCCTTGAAAGAGGACACCATGCTGGGAAAGTTGGAGAGTCAGAGAAAGAGAGAAAGATCCTCAGTGAGATGGATGAACACGGTGACTACCACAATAGACATACTACTGGTAAAATGGACCTATGTATGACACAAATCGTGCTTGATAGAGCGAGATTCAGATGTGTTTGTCGTTCATAGAGTTGTTATGAGTCATAATAGACTGGAAGGCACCTAAAACAAGAAAAAACAATTTAACTTGGCATTTACTACTCAGCAGCAACAAAATAACATCGCTATTTGTTGTTATGTGCCATCGAGTTACTTGCAAATCATAACAACCCTATGTGCAACAGCTCTGAACCCTGCTCTATCTTGATCCAACCTTATTATCTCTGACACACCTACCCCCATGACTCCAGTCATTGAGTCAGTCCATCTCATCAAGGGTCTTCCTCTCTTGTGTCATCCCTCCACCCTTCCAAGCCTGATGTCCCTCTCCAAAGACTGGCTCCTCCTTGCAACATGTTCAAAGTATGTCAGATAAAGGAGGCAGTCAGACTGCATGGTTCAAGTAGCATACATTTTGAAATATTATCTTGCATATTCAACTTTGAATCCACTCATGATACACTTCTCTGGCAATGGCGTCCTCTGCAGGGGTCCTTTTCCTGTTTTCTCACCTGAGGTGAGAAGTGGAGATGAGGAAAGCTCAGCCACTCTCCCCTCCCTGAATCCCAAAACTATTTCTCTGGCAATGGCATCCTTGGGAACCAAGATTTGACCTTAAGTCTGTCCCACTCAAATTTCAAAACCATCTCAGGAACAGGTTTGAGGCCTTGAGCACCAATGAGCAATAGACCAAATGAGCTCTGGGAGGATATCAAGAAAATCATCAATGAAGAATGCAAAAGATCATTACAAAGGCTGAAGAAGAAGAAAAGACCAAAATGGATGTCAGATGAGACTATGAGTATTGCATTAGAGCATCGAGAAGCCAAAGCTAAAAGAAGAAATCAAGAAATCAAAGTGCTGAACAGAAAATTTCAAAAGGCAGCTTGGGACGACAAAGCAAAATACTGTAATGAAATGTGCAAAGAGCTGGAGTCAGAAAATCAAAGTGCCGAACTCGCTCAGCGTTTCTTAAGCTGAAGGAGCTGAAAAACAAATTCAAGCCACGGGTGGCAATATGTAAAGATAGTTTGGGTAGAACGTTGAGTGATCCAGGAAATATCAAAAGAAGATGGAAGGAGTACACAGAGTCTGTATCAGAAGGAATCAGCTGACACCGAGGAATTTCATGAAATAACATATAAGAAAGTTGCTATGAAGGAACTGGCAAAAAATGAGGCTCCAGGAGTTGACAGCATACCAACTGATTTATTTCAACAAACAGATGCTGCCCTGGATGTGCTCACTAAGTT